>NW_005054620.1:82176-92885 GCF_000277835.1 Geospiza fortis
GAGGGAAATAGGAGAAGTGGCTATTGCTGCCGGGCGGAAAGCATCTCTCTCCCTCTGCCGGGGAGCGCGCCCTGCCGCTGCCTCCGTTACGTACACGTTGGTTTGAAAAAATGCATCTAAAAGGTCTACTGAAAAGCAAAACAAGACACACAGCTATTTCAAGCACACAGAAGATTGCTGCTGGAGGTTGCTTACAGATAGACAGCCCGTTCATAGTGCTGTTTCTTGAAAGCCAGTGCACTCTGCAGGAACATTTAGGGCTGCCGTAACCATTAGCACTCAGAATGACACCCCGAACCAGTGAATGGGACAAAACAGACCGTGCTAAAACAACAGACCGTCCTCACGCTCCTCAGTCTATCCAATCTATATACTGGCACCAGAACAAGTAGATACCACACCAGCCGTCTTCCTTGCACTTCAGCTATTAATGAAATCTGTTATTAGTCTGTTATTAGTTGTAATTAATATGTTATTAGTTATAAAAGCTGTTATTATTTATGGATTCTGGCAACAGAATTCACTATACGCCATAGAACAGTGTTTGAAGAAAATCTTTCTTTCTTGAAGAGGAAAAAAGGTTCAGCTCTTCAGGTCTGCCTTATGATTATGGATCTGGAAGTAAGCAGACTGGTGGTGTGGGCTGCTGTAGCTCTGAGGCTCAAAGGTGCTCACAACATTGGCAGCTTGCAGTTTCCCTTACAGACAGTTATATTAAGGGATTTTTAGCACACCTGCTTTCTCTTCCCTCTCCCTGACCTGTACATTAAAGTACAGGTATGACAAAAAGAAGTGCCATTAATAAAGTAAATATAGCTTGAGAGGCTGAATGAATTTCTGACTTCACTGCAGTAGGGAATACTTACCCAATTTTAAATGGGGCTGGAATCTAGCAAACTGGAATGAAACACATATCAATGTACTGAATAGGTACATTTTCAGCCATCACTCCAGAACCTCTCCTGGCATGCAGAAAGCAGACCCTGCTTTAACAGTATTTTGTAAATTATTGTTGGTATGTGTGTGTGAGAAAGAGAGAGAAAAGTGCAATGATTTCAAGATTTTTTAAGGTCTGAGAGAACCTAAGACTATCCCAAATCTCTTAAACACAACCCTTGTGCTGATCTCAGCAGCCATGTCCACTCTTCCTGGGCCAAATGCAGGTAATGAACAAGTACGTCACTTCCCTAGGTAACCTTTTCAAATTCACAATTAAGAATGATTCTTATTTCTTAACAAAATTTGCCCCTGTTCTATGTCAGCTCTTGGTTGGAGCTTTCCAAGGATTAGATGGACAAGTAGCACATTTTTCAGTACACCTCAGAAAACTCATAGAGCACCATTAAAACTTCTGTAGGTTACAGAGAGTTAGAATTAGTGTGAAATACCCTGTCATTTATTTCAAAGGCAGAATTCACGTTCTTTTGGCAGCTGTTGGAAGCACTGCCCAAAGGAATAGAATGTCTCTCATGAATAAAATGTAAGAATCACAATTATGGGTTCTGAAATGCAGCATGAGGTAAGTTTTCAAGTATTTTTTGTCTTATTCTAATATTCACAGGATCTGACAGAAACTAATTTCCAGCTGCTATATTTCTCTGTTTATTTGTATACCTGTGCTTGGAGGTATTTTCCCTGGTATTTAAATCCAGGGGGAATGTAGTTATGCCACTGCCGTTAATCCCTGACACCTCAGTACTTTGATTCCTTTGCCACAAAGTTGATGAGGTCATTAGTTAAATACTGCTAGTAAAAGGACATTTTATACCTCCCTCTATTACAAGTAAGGGATCAGGCTGGATCTACCTACTGCAGTTTACAACTGCTGCTGTTTATTACAGTTTATATAGTTATACTTTTTATTTGCTCCTATTCAAAAGTGTTTACAGCTTTTAATTTGAAATTGTTCAACCTACTTTTTGATCCCCAAAACTTCTACAGGAGTTGATTACTTGACTGACTGAACACCATTAGGAACAACATTTATGTCTCTCTATCTTGTGCTTTTGCTTATGCCCTTTTAATAGAAATGGCACAAGGGTCTGAGCACATACAGCAGTTAACTTTCACTGAAAATCCAATATAAAAAAAGAGAATGCTGAAGTCCACACAGCAAAGGAATTGTATTTACATTCTCAGTTGTGATTCTGCACAAGGAGACTGCAGGACTTCATGCACTTTTATTGCTGGAAATCATACACCTGAAGAAATGAACTATTAAATGTATTTCTCAAGTATCCTATTAAAAACTTTTCTTGGAGAATAGGTGTTTGGGCTTTAACCACATAACCTTTGCTTTATGTACAAATGCTGAAGCACTCTGCTATTACCCAAAAGACAGGTATAAGCAAATCAAGCAATCATTTGACATGACATCTAACTCCAGGAGACACTTACCAGCTGAAGTGCTCAATCATTTAGTGGCACACCATCTCCTACTGGGGTGCAGCTCACAAGGTTTCTCTCATGCTTTACTGAGGAAAATCTTCAAGTCAGATCAATGGAATTATCAAATTGCAGCATTAGGCACTTTGCACCATGTACTAGGCCTGCAAATGTAGCTTGTGACTGTACTTTATTTTATATCTTGTAACTCCAAATAAAAATTGTGAGCTAGTTGAAGGTGGGATCCAAGATGTCTAAATGACCAGACTCTTGTGGCAAACAACTATGCTGTGTCTCTTTGGTCTGTTAGCCTGGCCAGGCAATTGCACTTCAACACCCTCATGAGTACTTATACCTCCTCCTCCAGATGAAATTACTTCCACTCCTTTTACTAAGTCACCTCTTTGTTAAGTCACTGTTCACCTAAGTTTCTGATGTTTGTAGAGGGTTCTAAAGAGAAAACCTGGATCTGCAATTCTAGTGCAAGTATTGGGGCTACATGACTCAATGTAGTCATGAATCAATGTATCAGTGCAGCTGTCCTTCAGTCATATAAAGTGAGACTGATCACTCAGTATGCAGATCTTTGATGAAAAACTGCTGCATGCACAGCAGTTCTCAAAAAAAGCTTGAGAACAATTGCATCAAATATCATGCAGTTAAAGACCATCTTCAGACTAAAAACATGAAGTAATACACGAGTGAAATGAGGATGCCACAAACAAAATCATGTAATTCACTGAAAAAACCAACAACTACTAAAGGGCATGAGCTCTGCTGAAGGTAAAAGCAAACTCCAAACAGTGCATTGAAGAGCTGTGTGACATTAAACCACACACCACAAAAGGGACTCTTGGAAGAATCAGTCTGATCTACTTTTGGTGGGAAATGCATATGCTATAAATAAAATACAAAATATTGACATTTTTCTCTGCAAGAAAGACACTTAAATAAATTTGTGGTATTTTAAAATTTATGATATTTACATGAGAAAGCCAAAGTACTGGCTAGCCTC
Source organism: Geospiza fortis (assembly GCF_000277835.1). NCBI lineage: Eukaryota > Metazoa > Chordata > Aves > Passeriformes > Thraupidae > Geospiza > Geospiza fortis. The sequence continues at coordinate 85,577 of NW_005054620.1, forward strand.
CACATTAGGAACATTGCTGTGCACTTTTATGTGGAGATCTTTTTCCTTTCTTTGAGGTTTCCCATTAAGAGCTCTTCAGGATTATTAGTTCTGCTACCAAGCAGAATTCAAGGGAAACATCTTTATCTGCTTTAAATCATATACTGATATTTGCAATTGGAACATGTTAAACATTTTTTTAAGGTTAGGCCCTCAATGCAATTATATTTTAATGGTACATTGTGTCAGTCTAATTGATATATACACATTATATAGAAAATTTGCATGTGGAATCATTCCATAAGATACAAAGCAAGGATTCCAAGACTCCTGTACTTTTAAAAAAAAAATTAAGTAATGTTCATCATCTACTTTTAATAAAGAAAGGTATGATGGAGCCAAGACATATACCTAGTACCTCGCCACCATCTACAATCTGCATATTTAACAAAAAATGTTGCTGAATGTGGCTATTGGTAGGCATTTAGAGCCTATAAATTTAGTCATTTAGAGACAATTGCATGGAGGGAATGCAGAGGAATTATTTTTTAAAAATTCCTAGATTGTTCTTGAAGTTTGAAGAGAGATCGCGTTTTTTGTCCCAAAGTTTAATTCTTCTTATTGCACATACAAAGGATGAAATCTCACCTGAAATTTCACCTGTGTACCTAGCAACAAGTATCCCAAGGACTGATCCGTGGCACTGGGGCCAGCTTACACAGAACAGATTTCATCAATGTTATTTACCTCCTGAACTCTGTAACAGGCCAATCACATCCAAAGTGCCCACCAGAAATGGTACCTTGCCAGTTCCTGAATTGAGCACAGGCCAATACCTGAGCCAGCAAGTGTTCTAACAACCAACTGTACAGATGACCGAGCTACAGTGTCCCAGAAAATTTTCTGGCACTACCAAGTCTAGCGACATAGAGGTAGTGTGACAGGCTTAACATTAAGCCTTTAATGTACACATTTTGGTCCCAGTCAAAAATGTGATCCAACCTTTTTTAACCAATTTTAGGATGAAACAATCTCTAAATGAGCTTTTGTCGCTCTAATTCTGACTAAAAGAGGCATCTGATATCTCACAGCGTTATTGCTATTAAAGCAAGAGCAAAGTGTGCGGTTTTGTGACTTTTAGCCTTGGAAGCATATTAAACATGGCAGTAACAAAGCTGAAGCATGGTCTTTGCAAACAAGAAATGCATTTTACAGGTTTTCTAGTCAAGCGTTTTTCTTCTCGTGATGATCCAATACAAAACAAAGCTGAAAACCTTTTATTTTTTTAATGCACATTGAATTTTATACAAGGTTGTAATAGTCACAGTCCTCATGAAAAACTCCAGAGTTAAAGGAATTTTTGTCCCCCACTTTTTTTTTCTCACCCTCAAGATCAAGATGTTGTAGTAAGACAATGTCTTGAATAACCTTGTATAATATCTCTGAAGAATAACTGAGACTTCAGGGTAGTCAAGAGCAATGTAAGCCAAAAAGCTGTGCAAACAGGCAGAATTTGATTTGCAAAATGAGCATGAACAATAACAATCAGTAAATAGAGGTGCTTTGGCATTGGAAGGAGTTGGAAAAATGGATCTGTGGATTTCCAACACACTCACCACAACTTACTGTATATCAGTACATTCAAGTTTGAGTTGTGGGGACACATCTTCTGTTATGATCTAAGCAGTAGTTTTCTGAGACTTTAAAGTCCTGGAAATGATGACATCTGCTCAGTATGCTCGTAAGTGGCACAACTGTGTATTTTATCATTTCACTCTTGACGTAACTTTAGTTTCATTTAGCTTCTTCAGGTTTCCATGTGCATTTAAGACTAGTTCAAACTACAAATTAGAAATCTATCATTAAAGCTAGTCTCTAAACCATTATAATAATTAATAAAAATAGTGCCTCACAGTGTGAAGGGTTTGCATCTGATGAGCATTAACTTGAAACAGGGTAACTGAATTTTGCATAGAATTACCTTTTAATATCAGGATGTTGTGAAGTACTAGGTTTTTAATAAAAACAGTATAGTAACTTCCCTTTCCAATACTCATCTTATTTCTCAGTCTTTAAAAATTATTTATTGAATTTTTTTCAATTTGTCTTTTCTGTTAATTCAGTTACATTAATCAAGTGAATTACATTACAAATATTGGCAGTTCAGTATAGTAGCAGCATTAGTATAGTAGCATATCGGTTGAGCACAAAACTTTGAGTAAATCTAGACTTTCATTTTTTGTTTTGTACAACTCTCACTGATCTGTCCAAGAGTCAGTCTTTACTTTCATGCCCTTTTTCTCCCACTCTAGCAATTGAAGTCACTTAAATGACACCAAATGCAGAGAACACAGCTCATGTTCTGCCTGGGCTTCTTAGGTTTCCAATTTACTGGAAATATTCTTTTCAAAGAGAAAAGCATATCAGGACAATCTATGATTTTAGAAGCTGTAACTGTCCCTTTTTAAAACAGGAGATTGAACATGTCTCTTGCAAGTTCTAAAAGCAATGTACTGGGAAGCACTTATTTGTTTACTTGACACATTATCTACTTGACATGTTTGCAGTATGGTTTGTTACTTAAGAATACGAGCAAGGAAAATTTTCTGCCACCTAAAATCAAACCTCAGCTCCAGACAGAGTCCATGGTCCTTAAAGAGCTACCAGAGGTAAGTACTGACCACCTCCCTGATGCAAGGTACAAACCCAAAGGGAAAGTGTCAAAAAGGAGGACTCTCTCTGTAAAGAAGGTACAGAAGTTACATGGGGGAATTAGCAGAACTGGAGCTGGCAGTCAATAAAAGCAACAAAATAAAGGCAGCCACTTAGGAGCACTGAGGAAACAGAAAGCAAGGGCTGGATCAGTAAGTACTCGCTGTATACTGGTAAACTAGACCCCAAGAAAAAATTACTTGGGGTTGGAAAAAAATTAAGAGCAGAAAAATGCTGAAGCAACCAGTAAAAAGTAAGTATTATTCAGGGAACAAGCTGAATCTTAGATAAATGAATAATTCAAAGCTTCATGATTCATTTTATCCAGGTCCAAAAATGCATGTGGTAAAGGAGGAAATCCAGACCATTACTACGGGTTTTACATTATTGGATTATCACATTTTGAGGAATTGAGGCAAACGATTTTTTATTCAACTTCAGAGGATAAAAATTATTTATAGATTCAGCATAAATGACAACATTCTATAATTAGCTGGCAGACACAATGACCTATAGTTCTTGAAGATCTCAGTGTCTTTTGACTTTTTAAAACCAAAACACAACGCCCCCAGCGCACGCATGCGCACACACACACACACATCAACCTTCTTGCATCACTTCTGAAGAGCACATTTGCAGTTTATCAGTAGTTTCATTTGTTAAGATCAAGTGAGGTGAAAGGCACCAATAGAACATTCTTTAAAGAGAACCAGACTAGTAGCTTATCTTAGGTAAACATACTGTCACACGGGAGAACGAACTACTTATATTTGTAAGACCAGCATGTGGACATACTATGAAAAAGTTTGAAAAAGAGCCCTAGATAAAACTATGCAAATACCTTTGTCCTTGTGTACCCTCTAGTGGCTGTCGAGGTTATGCTGGCCTCACAGTAACCAAGCAGGCAATTTCCTCAAACAGACAGAATCAGAGTGCTTCCCTCTGCAACAGTTCTTTTAAAGAGATGGAGATTCATGAGATCAGGGTTCTGAGCAGGCAAAAGTATGGATTATTTGAAGTTTAAAGTTTACAACAAATTCTGCCTTGTTAGTTTAATGAAGTGAACCCAAGTTTTCCATTTAAAAAGTGCCAAGATACATCAAGCTATGCACATAGCAAGCATTCAGAGCAGGTGCCTGTGTAACAGTGGCGTATGTGCATGCTGCACGCAAAGTGTGGCAACGTCAGTAAATTAAGCTGGGTATTACTCTTCCAGAAGTCCTTTCAGGTGGAAAAAATCCAATACACAGGCTGCAGAAACTACATAAGAGCCACTTATGTATGAAATAGGAGTTCCAGACTATAGTAAAAACATTATTTAAACTAGAAATGGCTGTTTTGTCTGTATGTGCTGAAGAACTGGATTACATCAGGGACAAAAACTGTCATCCAGTATAAGAACATTCTCCAAGCAAACAACTAACATTTAATTTGGTTCAGCTTAAACAAACATAAAAGACTGTACAACAGACACTTCAAATAAACCCACTAAAAATCTCCACCCCTAACACCCAAACTCCCCAATAAATAAAAGCAAAGGTCAGCACCCTAGTCAAGGTACAAAGTCCTCTCCATAATGGAAAAAATCTCAAGTCAATTCTCAGTGCTATGAATTAGGAAAAGAATATAAATTGCATGCTACTGTTTAGTGGACCACACAGCTGGTAAAACATGAAAATTAACAACAGTCAAAAAGAGAATATATAGTGGTTTTAGCAGCTCATATCTACTTTTTCAAGAACTCTAGATTCAACAGCTAGCTACATCATTCAGCTAAAGATGCAAGTCATCAAACAGCATAAGAAGAAACAGCTTGAGAACTGCTGAAGTGTTGAGCCTTCAACAAAACATTACAAAATTTGTGCAGGAGGGAAGTATTGTGAGGCCTCTCATAATGCTGTGCCATCCTAAATGAGGTACTCAACTTACCAACACAATGAAGGCAAAGGGTGGAGTAATTAGAGTAGATACCAACCCCCATATATTACAAGAAAAAAAAAATCAAAATACTGTCTTGAAATAATATGAGATAATGCACATTCAAGATGAAGATTTCACAAAGAACAGGATGCACACCACAGATGTACAACACGTAAGAAGTAAACTGAATCCCAGGCTACAGGTACAACAGACATTACTTTTAATAAAAAGGTTCTCTTATCTTCAGTACAACATATGGACAGAGCTGTCCAGTCAGTCCTGCAGACGAATGAAAGTTTCCCTTCAGATACAGCAATTAAGTAGTCAGCAGCAAGAACGCTGGCTCTACTGTACATGGCAGGTGCAGGTGTTTTTTCTGTACCCCAGATGTACATCAGAAAAAAAGCCATGTGATCGTATAGCCTAACCAGGTCTTTGCTTATTCATCTGCATCATATGTTCATAGGCAGCAATGCAAAAATCCCTCTTTCTGTGTGTTTACAGCTTGAGTTCAAGTTAGTCCTTTCTCCATTTTTGAAGAGAAAACCTGAACAACTGTGTGGCCAGTCATTCATCCCCATGCCTGAGTTTTGCAATAATGCAGTACAAGCTTGCCATCACTTCCAAAACACTGCAAGAAAAACAAAAAAACAATAGTTGTTACAATTATTCATGGGCTACCATATACATGAAGCAAAACAAAAAGTCTTCCCATCAGATAAACATGTCATGGAATATTGTCATGAGAAAGCTCCCCATTACAGTGAGAGGCATGGAAACACACTGCACATGAAGGAATGCATTTCCAGAGACTGCATGAAGTCACATCTCTTTGGACTCCATTCACACAGATCAGTGAACATCAATTACACTACAATTAAATGCAAGCTATTACTGCTAGGGGCAGCGAGAGATTTCAAGTGCCCGAGGTGTGCAGACAGATCCTGCTAAATGCATTTGGAAAGGATATTCAGGATGAAAGTTACCTCATAGAGGGTCCCCACTTCTTGGTCTGGAGATGGAGCAAAAGACTGGTTTACGTATATGAACTGCAAGAAAATGAGGGAGAAGAGAGCGAGATAACACAGGCTCCCACTGGGAACAGAGAAGAATCATTCTGCAGTCAAAAGTTCTGCTATAATCTTTAAGCATATAACAGCATACGACCAGTTACTATCATCTTCACTTCAGCGTGGAGGAGGAACAGGACTATGAGGAGTCCCCTCTGTCTGACCAGCCGACCAAGCCAAAGTAAACATGCTGACTTCCTTTTCCTGCAAGCTGACCCATTACTCTCCCATACAGCTGCACAAAGTGGTTTAGCTCTTGGGCTCTTATTTCAGCCCAAACCACTCACGCTATTCCAATTTGCTCAATTAGAATGGCCAACATAGAAATAAGAAACATCTTGTTCTATTTTCAAGTAATCTTTCTCACTTCCTGCTCCAAAAAATACATTTACATGTATATGTATAGGAGCTAATCCTCAATGACAGAGGGCCTTGTGATCTGCTGGGTGGGGCAACAGCGGACACTGGGGTATCACGTGCTATTTCCAAGTAAAAGATATAAAATTCCTAGGGCTTTGTTCTTGAAGCATAGCCTTAGGCTTCAGCCACACAGGAAGACTATGTTCTCCTGGGGTTTTTTGCACTGAGGTAATGAGATGATAGTCATGATCTCAAACTGTTGAGAACGTCCTTGGTCAACATCATACTTATCACTCTTCTTTGAGATATTAAACCATGGAAAAGCAGATCCCTCATGATTTCCAGGTGAATCAGAAGGCCAGTGCATTTATGCCTATATACTTAAATAAGATCCTCCAAACAAAGAATAGAATGAATTCAGCTACACTTTAGTTGACTATTTTAATGAGGCTAGCTTTAACTGTGTATCTTCAATAAAAACTTTGGACTGTACTGAGAGTTCACTGCAGAAAAACAAAATCAGTGCAACTGTATTTCCAGCTCTTCCAGTATTATCATGAGGCCACTTTGGCTAGTCACTTCTGCAGGAAGGAATCCATAAATAACTCTGGCAATCTGATGCCCAAGGACAAACACCTCCCAACTCCCCATTTTAAAAGCAAAATCAGTCCTATGACAGCAGCTAAACTATTTCAGATGTGAGTTCTGAAGGAAACAGACACTCAGATTCAGAAAGCTGATCCCAAAAGCCTCTGGACTGCTTCTCCAATACTCTGTCTCTATACCTAGTTCCACCAGGTACACAGTGCCTAGCAATGTTTCCCTGGGACACACAGCTGCCCAGCGTGCCTGACAGCTCTGCCTGACAGACACAGAGAAATACAGACACTGCAAGAAGCCCAAAGGTCAGTGCCGAGCACACCCACACTGCGCTGTACACACCCACAGCGTGCTGCACACACCCACAGCTCGCTCAATATTACATCCTGAGTCTACTTCGAACAGTTGTCTCGGTGCTTCTGCTCCAGGTTTCCTGCAGGCAGCTGTAGCCTAGATTTCAACAGTGTCTTTGCAGGTTTGACAACGCGGGCCCTGCGCGCTCAGCCCCCGCCCGGTGCCCGCCCGTACCAGTTGTTCGGAGGCCATCAGCTTGAGGAACTTCTTGATGAAGTCCACGAGGCCCTGGATGGTCCGGGTCCGCTCCACCGCCCACTTCTTGGTCCTCATGATGGGGGTGTCGCCCACGGCCTTCAGCAGCACGTCAACTG
>NW_005054620.1:93586-150675 GCF_000277835.1 Geospiza fortis
AGCGCCGGGGGAAAGGGACGGTGCTGAGAGCTCGTACGTGAGGAGGCTGCGGAGAAAGGCGGTCCTGTGTTCGCTGGGAGTTGCCTTTGGGAGCTCCGGGGTGAAGGCGGGAGGGAGGGAGTCTCGTCCAGCGGCACCTTGGGTCTCCGGGTTGCCGCGTGTAAGCGCCGCTCTCAGCCCTGCTGCCCGACGCGGTGTCCGGCTGCTGTCTCTGTGCAGGCAGGGCTGGCAGAGCGAGGCCATTGAGCTCTTGAACAGAACCTATCCTCTCGGGAAGTCTCCGTGCGCTACGAGATTGCAGATGACGTGAACACGTAACGAACTAGAAAGGAGCATTCTTTTACATGGTAGAAGGCAGGCACAATGAAAATGCAGCACAAACGCTCAGTCTGGATGGAAAGAAGGTGCACTGAAAACTCGTGATTTAGTTGAAGGATAAGAGATTTCAAGATAATGTTTTGAGCGTACTATACTGTATTTCCTAGCAAATACGCTGAGGTCTGCTGAGGTCTGCTTAGGCATTAAAGTGCAAGAAAACAGTTGGTATTTCTTAAAAGTTATGTAAACAAATAATTCGTTTTCTAGCAGTGCAGTTAGATGGGTTTGTGACCTCTTTCTTGCAATTCTGATTATTAGAGAACTCGTAGATCATTGGAAGGGATGTGTCTTACTTGCACACTTCAGAGCAGAAATGATGACTGTGACCCTTCAGTTTGCACGGTCAGGTTTTGAATTAAAGGAGTGTAACTATTTCAGGTCCTTCTTTTGTGTGACTGAGGTAGAAGGGAAAGGAGATGAACAAAGGGCCAGAGGATATCAGATTTTTCTTGTAAAACCATTCTGATCTACTAGTTTCGTAACTGGACTCTGAACAATTTCTTAATGCTTGAAGTGGGGTAATATGTTTGTGTAAACAGAATACTTTGAAGTTTTGAAAATGTGAATAGCAAATTAAACTAAGAAACTTTCTGGTGCACAGAAACAGGTGCAATCATATAGATTGTATTTTTATGTGTGATTTCAATAATGTGGATTTGTTTGTGGACCTTTTGAAGCTTATACATTCTTTAGTGTCAATTGCACTGGTACTGGAGGCAAATCTCACCTTTTTTCTGTGAGGGGATGCATCTATGGCTTTCTAGAGAGATTAATCCGGTCCGATCCGTGAAAGAGGTACTTACTTCTTTCATAATACTAACACTTATAACTCTAACTTTTTCATCTGATTTATATGAGAACAGAAACTGCATAAAGTGAAGTAAATAATATTTTGCAGTTAGGTAGAAAAAACTAATTTATGGCAGTTAAAATATATGTCATCATTTCGTCTTTCAGAATGTAGACCTGTGGCCATAATTTTGAAGTTCAAAATTAAGTTTCTAAAGAGCCAGAAGAGTTCAGTCTCAGAAGTGATGTTTCTGATCTTCTAAGATTAAAGGTCATGGCTTAGGAGAACCTGTTGCTTATGGTGCCTTTGTATTTTAGGGTATTTCTGGAAGTGTTACATATTGTGGGATTTGAAGCGTCCCTGCTCTCTTCAAGCTTTGGGGATTTCGTTTTACTCTCAGTTTATGGATAAAAGTAGTTCAGGCTACCTTGGAGATACAAAAAAAAATCAGGGTACTTGAGAACACTTCTGGTTTACTTTAAAAAACCTACTTTTAGATTATTTTTTTACAGAAGCTCCTTAAAAACAATCACATTTTCACATTTCTCAGTAATACCTTTTCCTGCAACTTGTAAATAATGGCTTTTTGTGTTGAAATGACACAAACAATAAGTGTATTGTTAACTGGCAGATTTAAGGCTTCAGAAGTAGATAGTTTGAGAGTGCTGACATACTTTGTGTTTCACAGTCTTGTGTGCACTGTCAATCCTGTTTAGCAAAGTGTATTTTCTTTCACAGAGTGAAGATACACAGCAGCAAATTATCAGAGAAACTTTCCATTTAGTATCAAAACGTGATGAAAATGTCTGTAATTTCCTAGAAGGAGGACTGTAAGTATCAAGTTTGAAATAAATGTCAAATACTCGTTTTCAAGTATTTTTGTTTCTGATTGCAGTACAACATTTCACAGCTGTAGTGTAAATGCCATGCCACTTGAGATTTGTTGATACACAAGGAATTATATCATTCTACAGCAAGTGTACATATTCTTTACTAACTGAAGCATAGCTATATGTGCCAAAATGTCTTAGGCAATAAAAATTTTTTTTTCCTAGTGCTGTAATAGGCACAGTGCTATATCTAGTGCCATGAGTGTTTCAGATGCAAAGATGGGGAAGGAACAGGCAGACGTTGTTTTGCTATAATCAAGCTGAAGATTGCTGGTCATGTTTTAAGAGGCATTGGCGTTTGCCATACCCACTCACTCACAGAATCACAGAATATTCTGAAGGGACCCACAAGGTGTCTGAATTGAACAGCCTGTACAGGAATCCACAGCTCAGCCTTGGTGTTTTTAGCACCATGCTCTGACCAACTGAGCTAAATCTCTAGAAAATTTAATACTTTATAACTGTTCTTTGGCTTGAACTCCTAATATTTGAGTAGACAGCCTTTATAGTAGGATTCCACAGCCTTTTTATCAGGATTTGGGCTTGCTGCATGAACAGGAAGAAAAAAAATAGGTTTTAAATATGTCAACTAGTACAGTTTCAACCAAGATATTTTATTAATAAAGGAAAAGCAAGGTAGGAGGAAAGTGAGGCTTATGTGTTCTGTCTCTGTAAGACATGCAAAAAAGTCTCTTTTGAATCATCTTCATTGCTTTTAGCTGAAGAAATTCTGAAATGGAGACGTGTTTTATTTTGAAGTATTTATTAGCCCTGAAGAGTAAATAGATAAAAAGCCACCCTCTAGAAGAAGGGGTCAGAATTGGTGGAATAAGCTCACGATCTCCAGTCTGTGAGAGAGATTGTCACAGTCTGTTAAATATTATATTTATGGGAATTTCTGGTTACTGAAAGTCAGTCTTCTAACACCTAGATTTTCTGTGTGCAAGAGTCAGTTGAATGCTTAGCTGTACCGTATCAGCTAGGATGTCTTTTTCTTGCTCAAAATGATTCCTGATTTTTATACATACTGTTTTTTAAATTTAAATTATTCTTTTCTGACTACTCAACTGGTGATTCTATCATCAGGTTCTTGGAGATGATCTCAAGTTGGAAGCATTCTGGTTTGAATTCTGTAAGTGAAAGGCAGAAGACATTTGGAGCTTTTTAAAAATGACAGCTGCTTAACAAGAATAAACTGAGATAGAGAACAGAATTCTGGCTTCCCCCTTACTGCTCAGTTACAGGATTAGCATTTCAATATTTTTTTCAGTATTTTTTTCTTTCAGGACAGGGTTCACTTTATAGTTTGCAGTTTACCCAAAGGCCTCAACAGTTTATGTGTAGAACTATGTGTACTGCAAGTATGAAGTATTTGAAAGAATTGGGTAAATAGATGACAAAAGAAGAAACTTCATTTGTTGGGTATTTCCACTGTCCTATTTGTTTGTAAAAGTGTTCTCTGATACACAAACATAATTCCTTCTCTTCAGAAACAAAGGGTTCCCTTCCTTACCCCCATCCCTACTCCCTGCCAAGCATTAATGCAGAGCAATTTGCTTAAACAAGAGTGACCTAAAAGATTTTTTTTTTTAATCTGTGTATTCTCTCTCTGTGATAATGACAGAAATTAAAGGGATGAGTTATGTTGCACGAAATGGGTGATTCAGTTCTGGTACAGAGTTAAGGAAAAGTCACAACAGTCATAGATAGCCATATAGGTTCAGCCTAAAAAATACTTTTGTTTATCTGGGAGTGGACCTCTTACAGCACAAAGCAAATGTCAATGGTCTGATGTAGATCTCCTGTGCTTCATGTGCCTTTTTTTGGAAGGCTGTAACAGAAGAATGGAAGAACATACCTCTTTAGACCTCTTCTCATTCTATGCCATGATGATTAGTGAGTCCATAAAAATATAATTGCTTCTGTGACTGTAACATTTTATCATGAATTACTGCTTGAAGTATTTCTCAAGGTATCAGACATTTTGCAGCACAAGTGTTACATACTCTTCCTTATGAAACGGATCATAAACCTAATTTAAGGCTTTTTTGGTAATCTGAATGCCAGTCTTCATTACAGATTTCTTTTTTTTTTTCCCCTCTTGATGCTCCTCTGAGAAGGTCAGGGAAGAATTCATAGGCATACACTGTTAATCTGTAAAGCAGATTAATCCCTGTTCAGTGCCTGCCTGCTAGTGTGGAATGAAAGTACATTTAATACCTGTTTTTTTGTGATCTGTTTGAATTGATTTTAATGAAAAGGTGTACAGGTTGATGTCATTTTTTATCCATATGAATAACAATAACTGCTTGTGTGGTAAATGTAAATTGAGCTGTCTTGTTATTTAGTCTTCTGTTGGAATTATATCACAAAATAAAAGTTGCAGTGTAGCTGTATTTAGCTCCAGCTGTTAATAATAGGCCTCCTGTTAGTTGAAATTACTGTGAGGATTTGCTCAGCTTAGCCGGAGATGCTAACTAAGCTTTCCTTGTTTTATTTCCTCTTTAGATTAATAGGTGGATCCGATAACAAACTAATTTACCGACACTATGCCACCTTGTATTTTGTCTTCTGTGTGGATTCCTCTGAAAGTGAGCTTGGTATTTTAGACCTCATACAAGTAAGTTCTTTTTGCTGCTTTGTGGGGTTTTTTTTGGTGTGTTTTGGATTTTTTTTCTTTTTTTTTCTTTTTTTTTTTTATTCTTAATAACTGTAAGTCAACTCTAAAGTAGCTTAGAACTTAAATATTTTGCTTGCCTTTTTTTGGTAATATGGAAGGTTGCTTTTGTACTGTGAACATACCAAGAAGTGCTGAGTATTATTTTCAGATTGTTCACAGTTTTCTGGACTGTCTTTGGAAAAGTCATTGTCTAAGCTGACGGGTAAGTGAGGAAACTGTTGGGACTCTCCTGAGCACAAACTGGTTTTTGTTTTAGCTTTTCAAGACCTTTTTTGGCTGCAGGTAAAAGTGGCACAGTTCAAACATTTGCTGTGCAAGTGTGGATCATGAGAACTTTGATAGGCAATGCTCTGTACGTATATGTATATATTCATGTCTATTAATATATATCCAGACTCACACACACATACATGCATGCATATATATATATATACTCACTATAAATGTATAATGCGTAAATATGTCCAAAACCTCTTTGGATTTAGCTTTCCTTGTGGCTCATGGGCTTTTTGACAGGTATGCCTTAGAAAAGGAGGGCACATGCTCCCCCAGGTATGTGTTCTGGTCCAGGGGGATTGGGATGGGTAGGGTGGGAGTTGTTCGGGAGGAAGATGGTCCATAAACCTACGTTCTTTTTCTCAGTGAGAAAGGCTCAACAGCACAAATGGTTTAATAAGAAAACTGCTTAATAGAGCAGAGTGAGAAGATGAGTATAGGTGATAAATCTTACAGCCCTTCAGGTGATGGGCATGCCACCTTCATGTGGCACCCAGTGGAGCCCAGTTGGGTTTTTCCACAGTGTGCAGGGCAGAGCAGATCCTGTCTGTGGAGAGAAGCTTTCCCTCTTTTGAATCTTTGAGCTATTATATAATTTCCTCAAAGGAAAACAGCTCTTGCTAAAGGATATTTTCAGGAGAACTTCTTGCTGCAGTTTGGGGTCATGGCGAGGCCATGCGGGTGGCATGCTTGCTGGTACCACGTGGGAGCTGCCTGCAGGCTCCTCTGTTACAGTGAGCTGGCTGAGTTTATCCCTTGGCCAAGGAATTTTTGCAGCACAGCACAGGCGTCTGTGTCTATTCAGGTTGTGTTACATGTGACAGTCTCTTAGTCAGAATCAGTACATTCCTTTCCTACAGTTCATTTTTGCCAAGGACATCACAGGTTATAGATTATATTAAGAAGATCTAGCCTGCTCAGCCCAGTAGAGCAAACATGGCCTGTTCAAGATCACTGACACCTCAAACAGAATGTCTTCTGCAAGGCATCCAGGTACAGTTTCCTTCCAGCTCAGGGATCCATTGGCATCATTGAGTTCAACTCCTGGCACTGCCCAGGACCCCCCAAGAATCACACCGTGTGCCTTAAAGCATTGTTCAAGTGCTTCTTAAACTCAGGGAGGCTTGATGCTGTGGCTGATATTTAAACTGCTAAATATGTCTGTTATCAACCTAGTAACAACTATCATGTCTGGTAATATGAATGCTCCTATGTCAAGAGGCCTCTGACTAAATCAGTGATTTTTCCAACTTAAAACTTGCAAATAAACAATTTCACTGTTAGTGAACTCAGAGGTCGCAAAAAACAGTTTCACACCATTAAGTGATTTATGTCATTGCATAAAATGGATCTCTCTTTTATATACACACATACATATATATCTAGAAAAGAGTAAATATAACTTACTGCTATGCCTTTCAAAAGTTTGCACATCAAGAGAATTGATTTATTACATAAGTAAAATCTGTCCTGACATGTGGGACTGTATCAATTGGTTATTTCACTGTGGAAGCACTGTGTGTCTCTAAGGCCTCCCAGTTCCCTGCAGACCTTTCTTGAAGCTGCATAGCTTCTTGCAGACACATCCTGCTGTTTAGAACAGCTGCTCCAGTGTTGCTGTTCTGGACAGTAGATCCAGTAGAGTGCCTGTGTGGGTAGGAGGGAAGGAAAACTCCCATCTGGATTCTTACATGATCTTTGGTCATCGAACATTCTGCAGTATCTGAACAGTGCAGTAAGGTACGTGATGGTTCTACCTGTTCCTAGCAGTTTGTTGTATGGGGTTGCTTAGTTGCCTATTGTGTCTTCTTACTTGGAAGTGCCAAAATATTTATGAACAGAGAAAAGAAGCATATTTGTACATAGTGCAACCTGAATTGTACGTTCAGATGTTGAAGCAAATTGCTTGCGCCTACTACTACCCATAATTATATAGCCCCCAAACTTTTTGAATTAGAGAATTTAAACTTTTCTCTATAATGTTTTGCTTCTTGTATCAAAAATACTTAAATAGATTTTGATCTCCTAGTCTTTGTATTTCACATTGTTTCCAAAAATGCCCCAGTATTTAATTACATGTCAGCATAATTGCTTAAAGAAAACTGAAATAATGAAAAAGGTATTTCCATTTGTAGAAATATTTTGTTTTTCTGACTTGTATGATTTTGTTTATAAATCATACAGTCTCACCACAGTACCTACAGCTGCTGAGGATTCAAAATTCTCTTACACATTGTCATTCAACCATTTGATTATAGCATAGAGTATTAGAGATATGTTAAATATTAAGAGTATTGAGATTAATTAAATAATTTTAATTTCTAGAGTGACTCAGAAGAAGGATCTGTTTAATCCTCTTAGCAGTAGCAATCAGAATGTGTCTTTTACTGAAAGAGGGCCCTCCGAAAGTTTCTTATTACTTGTCAATCACACATGCAGTGTAGACTAACAGGATATACACACGGATGTTGAATTGAGCAAATAAGCTTTGTTTCTTCCTGAAAGTGGTGAACTATTTTTATACATCTTTGTTTACTGTAGTTCAGAGATAATACGGGTAGGTGTAAGACATCTGGGCTTTGTTATGACATACATATAATGTATGACTAAGTAAGTAGATATGTATAGTAGTTTGTGATGGAAAGTAAACTGATGAAAGAAACCTAGAACTCAGTATAGCACTTTGGAGGTTTCTGTCATGTAAACTGAGTAAATGCATAGGAGATTAGGTTACATATGGTAGTCTGCAGTTCTTTTCAGCAGAAAGTTTTTGTTGTGATACTTAAGATAATTTTGTGAATGCCACTTATCCTCCCATTAGGTCAGAGCTGTTTCACAGGTAAATCTTCTTGACTCAGGCTTAATGAATATGCTTTATGCATTACAAATCATAGACTCTGCCTCAGATTTGATACTGTCTTCAACTTGGATTTCTTCATTTGAAAGGCAAATTCACTTTGTGAATTTTGACCATTTTCTTCCCTTTTTTCCTAAATAAAAACACAAGTTTCTTTTTATTATATGTGCTTTCTTGGACTGGGAGATAGGTCAGCATCTGTGCTATGCTTAGGTTTTGAAGTCTTTTGGATTCTGTAAATTCTGTCATGGTATTTTAGCATCTTTGTGTTAGCCTGTGAAGTGTAAGGTCTTTATTGCATGAAAGAAAAATATGTATGAAAACACAAGTAGCTGTAGACTGCCATAAGGAAAAAATGAAGGGTCTTTACAGTGGTATCTTAACTATGTTATGGACCTAAGAGCCTCTGTCAGCTCCAAGAATTTGTGTGTCTTGGCCCATAGCTGTACTTTGGAGACATAATGAGTCAGCAGCCAGCGGAATCTGTGAGAGATCAGTCTTCCATGGAAATTCAATGGAGCTTTTCAAGGTAAGGGTGTTCAGTGAGAGGCATGTGGGAAGTGCAGTGCAGTTTATGTAACATGTTTTTCTCAGTTCTTAAGGATAAAGGATCCTGACCACAGATGCTTTTAGGGTAATTAAATAAAAAACAGAAAGGCATATGACTGAGATGAGAACTCTCCAAGGGCAGATTGAATTACTTCTGTCCTCAGGTTTACCATTGCTGTTTAGGTAAGGAAGAAGAAGGGGATATTCTTGGTATGAGTTACTCCTGTTGTTTTTAGCTTATCATTTGTACCTGCTTTTGCTAGTATTTGACATTATCTATGCTCCAATACATTTAATAGATTGTGTTTTATGAGTTTTCTGCTGCCCTTGTTATCTTCCTACTAATGTATGATTTATTCCATTTTTTGTCTTATTTGCTTATTTTAAAAATAAGCCCTTCATTGAAAAGGTGATGTTTTGTTTTGACATATGACTGAGTAGAGGGAGCTCCAGACTTGCATATATTCTATAAAAATATTGTGTTTTGTTTTATATAAGGTATGCTAACAGTGTGTATCTGTCTTTAATAAAGCATATTTCTTACAAAAGAAAGGTGTAGGGATTTTGGGGTTTTCATTTTTTTTAATGTTTTCTATTTACTTACATAGAGATGTGTGTGGTTTTTTTCTTTTTACCATAAAAGATTATAATTTCAAAAATGAAGCACAAGGGGGAGCTAGTAATTAATTGTGCATGCATCCTTATTTTCCTGCTATTTCACTCCTTCATTTATGTTACTCTTCCAGTAACATCACATGGTGCATCTGAACTGATATCTGTGTGTGTCAAAGCAATTGATGTGTTTTCTCTTCTGGTTATTGAGCTACAAATCTACAGCATTTGAAGTGATTGCTTATGTACTTAAATTTTAGCGCTGCTTGCCTCAGTGTGCAATTCATTTGACTCAACTAAAATTCAGATGAAAGTGACTCTGATTTTATTTACCTTTTCAATTATTGCAGGCATCTTAAAACAGGCCAAGAAATGTTAGTGTAAAAAATCCAGTTTTCCTTGCTTACTAGTGTTTTAAAAGATAATTTATAATAGATGTAGACCTTGTAATTTCTGTCATTATTCTGAGTGAGCTTGCCATCATGAATGGAAGATGGGGGAAATTTCCAAAGCTTCTGTGAGAAATCCCTGGTCAGTGAAAAATCTCTGTGAAGGAATAGTCAGTGCCAGCTGATTTCCCTTAGATTAAAAAATGTTTGTTGTGCATTGCTGGTCATGCATTGTAAGCAGAGATTTGTGAGTTAGTTTAGTGTGTGATGGGGTTGCTGTGTAATAGGTAAAGGTTTAAAAGTAACTGCTCCAGCAATTAATCAAGTGCTGCTATAGAAGCTTTATTTATTGGAAGAATGTCACAAAAGTTAAACTTTGTGCATGTTGCTACTAAACACATGTGAGGGGGGGTGTTTTTAGGATTCTTGTGTTGCCTGTGTCTTTAATGGGTTCCTCTGTTTTCCAAGGAACTAGACAGATGTCAGAGTGTGTGAATCATGTGCAGAGCTGGTGACTATATGAGGAATAGTGTCAAACTCTTAGGTCTTGTAACTAAAATCACTGGACAGAGGTTGCATTTACACTGTTTCCACTCTTCTTCTTGCAGCTAATGTCAAACAGCACAGTTCTTGTAACTGCATTCTCCTAAGGTGCAAGGAAAGTAAGGGAACATCTTTGGTGATTTGTTTTGCTCCACACGTTGTCAAATGTGTAGTTTTTCTGCTTAACATACAAGTTTTTTTTGTTTGCTTGCATCCCTTCTTTACAGAAGACTGTTATTACTGCAATGAATTAACAACTGCTTGAAGAAAAATCCCTGCTTTGCTTAGCTTCAGTATAATTTAACAGAAGCATATTCATTTTCTTAGTTAACTTGTCACCAAACCTTGTTGTCCTGAGTCTGCCTCTGAATATACTCTGTGTTCATAGTTCAAGTGACAGGTTTGTATTTTTGGTATTAAAGGATAGTCTAAATGCATGGATTATTAGTTAATTTGTAGTTTGATTTCAACGTTTTAAAGACTTTAATAGTAGTAATCATAGCGAGGACAGTGTGTGATCCTTCTCTCTTTTACAGTGTGAGCAGGATCTGAAGATCAGCAATTAAGATGTGAAAGTAATCTTTGTTGGTAAGGCGAGGTAGACCCTTGGGATTGGGTGATGTTAAGCAGATCTGTTTCCCTGGGTTGGTAGATATAAATACATGTCTGTAGAAGCAGGACTTCATCCACAAAGAGTGGAGGTGGATGGAGGTACGTCCAGGTGGTGTCTGGTCAGCAGTGGTGTTCCCCAGAGCTCAGTGTTGTGGCCAGGCCTCTTCAATATCTTTATCAATGATCTGGATAAGGGGTTCAAGTGTTCCCTCAGCCAGTTTGCAGATGACTTTGTGCTGGGTGGGAATGTTGATCTGCTGAAGGGATTCAGACGGGCTGGAGGGATGGGCCAAGGTCAGTTGTAGGGGGTTTGACAGGGCCAAATGCCAGGTACTGCCCTTGGGTCACAGCAGTCCCTGCAGCACTCCAGGCTGAGGCAGAGTGGCTGGAAAGCTGCCCAGTGGAAAAGGACCTGGGGGTGCTGGTTGACAGCAGCTGAACATGAGCCAGCTGTGCCCAGGCAGCTAGGGAGGCCGGTGGCAGCTTGGCTTAGGTCAGCAATAGTGAGGCCAGCAACTCTCCTTCTGTACTGGGCACTGGTGAGGCCATGCCTGAAATCCTGTGTCCAGTTTTGGGCTCCTCAGTACTAGAAAGACACTGAGGAGGTGAAGCAAGACCAGAGAAAGGCAGTGGAGTGGTGAAGGGACTGGAGCACAAGTCTTACAAGGAATGATGGCTGAGAGAGCTGAGGATATTTAATCTGGAGAGAAGAAGGACTGGGGGGACCTTACCTTTCTATACAACTATGTGAAAGGAGTTTATAGAGGTGCTTCAATCTCTTCTCCCAAGGAAGAAAAAATAGGACAAGAGGAAACAATTTGTGCCAAGGGAGGTTTATGCTGGATATTAAAAAAAATTCGCTGAAAGGGTTGTCAAACATTGGAGTGGGCTCCTTGGGGAAGTGGTGGAGTCACCGTGCCTAGTGCTTTAAAAACATCTAGATGTAGCACTCAGGGACTTGGGTTAGAGCTGGATTTGGCAGTGCTAGCTTACATCTTTGACTCATTCATCTTTAGGTTTCCAACCTAAACAATTTTGTGATATATGTCAGATTTGTGCCTGGACCTAGGCAGTTTGAAACCTGGTGCCTCTCAAATACTAAGGTGGGGTTCATAAATCATGTGGAACAGAGAATCAAAATGAGGTGTTTGTCTTCCATACTGCTTCTTTAGGATGTTTGAGTAAAGAATTGAATAAAAAATTGCATACAGTGACAGCTTAATAAATAATATTAAATACATGTTGTGAGAGAATGGCCTTGAAACATACAAAACTGATTAAAATTTCCAACAGGTTGCCATTTATTTTCATGCCATTAATAAAAGATCAATAAATTTTTTCAGAAATTTGCTTTGAAGACCTTAAGCTCAATCTTATATTAACTTAGAGAGATCTTGACATAACCTGTGTCCATAGGAGTTTTCCCTTGGACAAAGGGAACTGTGTGTACAACTCTCTAAGGCTGGAGTATCTAACAGTACTCACCACAAGCACATGGTGATTGGCATTTGGGAACTTCAGGACTGCAAGTGCAATCATCATTTCATTATCTGGACTAAGTGGGGATCAGGTGCTCTTGGTGTAGCAAGGTACAAACATAAATGCCAAGGAATCGGTTCCAGAAACACCCAGAGGAAGGTGATGTACAGACCGTATCTGGCAGGGAGCATCAGTGGCTGGAGTGCAGTAGCTGCTTGGACTTTTCTAAATTTATATGGTAATATGCCTGACAGACTTTTCTAAATTTATATGGTAATATGCCTGACAGAATCAGGAGGTGTGACATTAAGACAGATGCCTTTTTCGTCCTGGATTCAGTGAGTCTGTACTGTCCTGCTGCTGGAAGGAGTGATGTTGACACTTTACAGCAAAGTTAACAGTCTGGTTAACTAGGAAATGCCTGCAATGCAGTAATTACTAAAAACAATGATGGGAAAAGCTGGTTTTCTTTGCTTCATACTTGAGTTCTAGTAAAATGGGAAGGAGTACTTTAAATCACAGCTGAGAAAATTATAATGTAGGTTATGTTACTGGTTTTTCAAGATGTATCTGTTTTTTAAAACAGTGTGACTTTAAGTGGAGTTTTAACCTAAATTGCCTTGTGCATACAGTTTTGCCCTCTACATAGATAACATACTTTTGATGTAATGCTAACCACATAATTTTGGTAGATGCCTTTAATGCCTTAAGATCTGACCAGTGTTTAATTTCTGTATTTGCTTTTCTCAAACCTCACACGTAATGGAACTGCAGAGTTTTTGTTAAAGATTGACCTTTGGTGCTTTTTTCCTCCACTTTGCAGGTATTTGTGGAAACACTAGACAAATGTTTTGAAAATGTCTGTGAGCTGGATTTAATCTTCCATGTAGACAAGGTACTGTGATGACATCCTCTAATATTTTTATCAAGTAATTTGTTTGGTTCAGCTGATACTTGGTATTAAACTCTGCTTTACTTTCCAAAGAGGGGTAACAAAGCTGATGAGGGTTCTAGAGAGTATGTCTTGTGAGGTATGGCTGAGGGAGCAGGAGGTGCTCAGGCTGGAGAGGAGGAAGCTCGAGGGAGCCACGCTGCCCTCTACAACCACCCTAAGGGAGATTGTAACAGGTTGGGGGTTGCCCGAGTAACTATGGGCAGACAAGAGGAGATAGCCTCAAGCTGGATACCTCTTCCATGAAAGAGTTGTCAGGCATTGAGGCAGACAGCCTGGGGAACTGATGAAGACACCATAACCAGAGGTGTTCAAGAAACAATTGGACATGGCACTTACTGCTGTGGCTTAATCAACATGATGGTGTTTGGTCAAATATTTTATTGGAAGGTGCATTTAATATGCTATGATTATGTAATTTAAATGCTGTGTGGCTCTTTCTGTTTAAAATCTCAAAACGGACTGTCTTTTTTCAAACATTTAGAAACAATGTTGTTTGAATATTCCCAGCTATAAGAAACAAGTGTTGTACTTAATAATCTAGTTTAGAGAAATTATTTTACTATAGTTACCTTTTCATTTAAAGGGACTTTGGCATTTCTTGGTGTAATACCTAAAATGCTGAGAATTTAGTATACAGAATTTATTCCTTCAGTTGCATTTTGTGCCTACTGTTGCTTTCTGTGCAGTTGCTGTTACCCTTCTGTGAACATCCTTCTGCATCAACAGCAAAAGATGTCAAAGGAAAAGTAAGATAGAAAAAGCAGACTGAAAATAATACCAAGTTAGGTATCTGAAAACCCAAAATACTAGTTAGGTACTTTAGCAAAAATAATTCATTTTCACAATAAATCCAGTGAAACCTTGAGTTAAAAAGCTCTGAATGTGACATTAACCAGTGCAGTGATTTTTAACTTGAGCATAAATGAACAAAATAATTCAATATAGAGAGATGAACTTCTGTATTAAGGCAAGGCTGCCACCAACTGTACAGTAGCATTAGTTGGGCAGCTGTGACTAATTTGATGTCATCTCGATTTTTCCTTTTTTTTTCCCCCTCCAGTTTAAGTTCATCAGTATTCTTATAGGTCAGAGAACAAAACAGGAAGACATATCTGTGAGAATTAAATTAAAGTGTTAAATTGTCTTTAAACTTCTGATACGGTCAACTTGTCAAGAAGCGTAATGCACCGAGCCTTCAGAGTTAATGCATTAACTTTCTCTTTCTTGTTAATATATTTCAAGTGTGCAAAAGGGAAAAACAACAGCTGCTCCTGTTTGATCTTGACAGTCTTGGTTATAATGAGTGCTTATATGTGGGTGCTGTTAGGGGTGAAATCTTTAAAATACTTGTATTTTGAGTGGTCTGATATTGAGAAAAGTGAGGATTGGCTAAGTTATTTGAATGAGAGTTGTTCTGTGTCTTCAGTTCTTGATGGAGCTGTGGGAGGTTGCTTTCTTGCAATTCTCTTGTGAGAGCTGCCTAAACCAACATTTTTTTCTTGTAAAAAGATGAGGTGGCATGTAGAAGAGTTAAACTATGTAATCTCAACAGCTGTTGCTGTGTGGTATTTTATGTGGTATTTCTGTAAGGAAATATTTATGCTTCTCAGGTGTTTGTAATTATACAGGACTCAGCAGTGACTTAGAGTAACCCAGAGCCAAGACAGATGCTTATTCAAGAATATTGATAGAGTATGATGAATTCATTTGGAGAATGGAATATAAGTGGAATGTGTGTTTCTAATATGCTGTAGCAGATGAGGACTTGGGGTGTTGGGGAGTATAGTTCATACAGAAGATAATTTAACTTCTCTTCATCTGTATTACAAGCAGCCAAAAAACTTGCTATAGCTGGAGCAAGACATTTTCACATGTCTTGTGAGGAGGAAAGGCACGTTTATTTCATCCTACACTGAGTCCAAGAGCCTAATGCTTTCTGATGGAAAAGGCATCACTGAAAGCTATTATACAACTAAAATAATAGAATACATTCAGCTAGGGATGCAAGGGAATACTTTGTTTTTTTCGCTAGTTTTTGGCACCTATTGAAATATCTTTGGGAGTATCATGATCGCTTGCAAGAGTTTATTATCTAAACAGATGAGTGAACCATTCAGAATCAAATTTCTTGAAGACAAAAAAATGTGTTTGCCAGATTTTCCTGAGAGAGTTTTTTCTTCATAGATTCCTTCTTCTTTAGAATATGCATTCATGTTTTAGAGAGTACATCGAATGTAAATAGGAAGCACTCTTGATTTTTGTAAAAACACTTGAAAATCGTTATTACAAAACAGCGATTTCAAATTTTAAAAAGTTGATCTTCTCAACGGTCAGATCCCTATTGGAATATAAGATGTCTATTTGTTGTGCCTTCAGTCTTTCACTTAAATACTGTTTTGAATACACTATTGAAATCTCTTTTGCACTTCATTTCCACTTAATGCATTTTTGTTAATGATTTTTTTGTTGTTGTTTCTTGGCAAAAATAGTGATTTTTTTTTTTTAATAAGAAAAGATAGAGACAATAAGGTGTATTTGTACATTTAATATGTATATGCAATCGATTTTAATTTGAAAAGAAAAAACAGTTACTGTTTATTTTCATCTTGCTGCTGCTTACATATGAGCAAATGTATTTAAGAGGAGGGAGTCAATGGATTATGATGGTTATGTAACTTTATTAGTTAAAGCTGTGATTTCCTTTCATATGGGGATTACCAAATAAAATTAATTAAATGCTGTTATTTAGAAAGCTGTCCCTTTAGAATAAAAGTGAGGCAAGACAAAATAGTCAAGCTTCTTTAAAGCCATGTATGCTTTGAACATTTTTAAATGCTGTGTGTTAGACTTCACTATTGCACTCTGAAAGTAGGGGAAAATGCAGAGAAAGGTAAGAAGCATGACCCAAGGTATGGAGTGGTTTCCATTGAGGAAGAAGTTAAATATTCTAGAGACTGGAGGCAAAGGCGTAAGAACTATATTAGAAAGAAGGGTTTTGGAAGAGCACAAAAGGGCCTGAAGAAGGGCTGTTTTCACCTTAGCTAGATACATTAACTATAAATTTGTTTAGAAATACACTAAAAAGTATCAGAGAAACAAATTCAGTTTTGTTTTTTAGGTATGACACAAAAGCAAGGACTGTGTTGGTTTTTGATGTACTACCTCCCAATTATTTCATTTAGAGATTTACTTCTATCCTCAATCCATGGGGAAATTGGGAGAATGTGCAAAATAGTAGTTAAAATTATGCTTTTGAGATACGAGATTGTACATGTTTATTTGTGAAAAGTAGAAAAATACTCCTTGTCTTCAGATTTAAATAGTAATATATGATTAAAATATTACACATTACATGGTAACCCTGGATTTTTACTAGTAAGTGTGCAGAAGGATGCCTGTTTAAAAAGAAAAAAACCCAAACCAAGTCTTATTACGGTTTGAATGCAGGCTCTGAAGCAGCAATTATGAACCAGAGCTTTCATCCTCAAGTCAGGGCTGCAGGGAGGAGAGATACTCAAACATACCTATTTCAGCAATGTCCCCGGCTGGTTTCTCTGCTCCTGCAGTTTGAGTCCTAGCTGTCAGTCTTAGCTGTAGATACTGAAGACTCCATATTTATCAGGTGTCTCAGGAATGTCAGTTCTACTTCTGAGCCAAATCTTGGGATCTGTGATGGGTGAGCATCAGAGTCTCTTCCTGATAGGTATAGCCCAGAGGAGTATTTACACATCTACTTGTGAGCAATTTGTTTACTCTTACAGGACCTGCTTCCTAGAGGTGTTGCTGCTGTTGATGCTAACTCAAACACTAATAATTGGATGGAAAATGGGAACAAAAAAAAGGAATGTGAAAGTCTCTTAGCATGTTTGTAAGAGGTGGGAACAAAGAAGATGCTGGAGAAAGGAATATGAAATTATGAGCTTAGTTTCCAACTGGCTTTAGATTAAGTGCTAACATTAATTAAATGACTTACAGAATGTTTCCCTGTATCAAGGTACCTAGACCATTTTTTCAGATTGTATGTAGGATATTTTGCATTTTAAATTCTCTTTTGGTCTCTTTTAGGTCCATAATATATTGGCTGAAATGGTTATGGGTGGAATGGTTTTGGAGACCAATATGAATGAAATTGTCACTCAGATTGATGCTCAAAATAAACTGGAGAAATCTGAGGTAAGAGTGATGCACTGTGTAGTTTCTAAACTAAAAACAGGGTTATAGTAAATGCATGCTGTATAATGCTCTTTGTCCTTCATAGCAAACTAAATAGTGTAAGCTGTCTGCTTATAGTACCAAAAATTTGCAGTGTATCTCAGGGTGCTGTACCTTTCATCAGGTAACTGCTTAGTCGCTGCTGGTTAAATTTTACTTTTTGTATCTAATTGCATTGTGCACCATTGCTATTAAGATACTTCTGTAGTTCTCTAAGTTTCTGTTATAGAAAACCTTTTAGTTCCAGCCTACTTGTTATGCTGGACTAGTGACTTCAGCACTTAAATGAAATTAGATAAAGAAATGAAGTGTGTCTTCAAAGACTACATATTTCTGTCTGATAGTATGCTTCTAAGCACCTGAAATAAATAGCAGCAGAAATACTGCAACACAAGGAAATAAATTGGACTGAAGTGGACTAGACAGACTTTAAAGCCCAGTTTTAGACACTTCAAAGTAAATATGAATTCTGCAATTTTGATAACCTGAGCCTTTGGTCTTCAATAAGTGAGAAAATGATATATTGTATTTGTCCATAATGGGCTAAGTGAGGGATCACGTAAGAGTTTTGGGAATCCTTTTTCAGTTCAACAATTTGTGTTTAGGAAAGACATTTAGATTAAGAAAGGATCTTAGAATTACTTTATCTTTGATACAGTATTTTACTGCCCCTTTAACGTCACCATATGTGCCTTGTAAGCCAAAATGCTGCTAATATATCTTTTCTAAGTCTGTGCTGGATTCTAAGTGATGGGAATAATTCCACAGAGGAATACATCAAAACAGTAATATCCAAGTTTCTAAACAGGCCTTTGCTTGAATTGGAGACTTTCTGAAGTTGAAGTCAGCTGAGCACACTTCCAGGTGGTCTAAATATGAACTAAATGGCATTTTAGGGGAGGACCCAGAGAACTTCTTAGTTCTAACTGAAGTACAGTAAAGAGAAAAATGAATTTTTCAGGATTTTTTGTGGTACAGTATATACTGTTCTAATTCTGCAGTCTCAAGCTGTGCCACCTCGAGTTTTTTTAATGCATTTAATTCTTTGTTTTGCACAACTTCCAAACTATATCCGGTCAACAGCATGTGAAAAACAAGAAAAAGCTAGGTATGATGTGACACAATACATAGCTATATGCGTCTGAAAGGATTCTATAGTAGATTTTGAACATGTCCAAATTGTTCATTTTAATGTTTTTTTCACATTCAGAATGAAACACTGATCACAGAGATGAATATTTGGAGTTATTCTCCTAAACTTTTATTAGATTTGAATAACTTCTGTATACATACACTTTTCCTTATTTGATAAAAAAGGAGTCGTGTTCCCAAAAGCTGAACTTGCTCAGCAGTTGTGCTCTACCATGTATTATGTACATATTGGTTCTATCTGAAAGCATTTAAATATGTAAATTCTGTTACCAAATCAACTGTAGACCAATCTCTGACTAGTCTTCTGAAACACATCAATTCATTGCTGCCTGCTGCAATACTTGCTGTGTTCCATTATTCATCAACAAGTCACTCTTTCTTTTAAGAGCTTTTAGTATAAAAGTAGGTGGTGGATTATATGAAAAAACCCGCACAGAACTTGAAGTATATACAAAGTGAAAGGAACTTGTTCCTTTACATTCAGCAATGAATTATAGAAGGTAAAGAAGTAGCAGTGATAAATTAAAACTCTTGGTGACTGGGATGAAGCAGAATATTTCACAGTCTGCTCGCCACAAATAGTTTCTTTTTCCTTAGTTCAGTGACTATTTCTTTTCAAATTTAACTGTTACTGTAATGCTGAGATACATCACAATACTTGATAAATATTTCCTTAGATCATTAATCATTTGTTTAATGTATATCTGCAGAAAATTCCTGATTGCTAATTTCTTTTCTGTCTTTTTGATCAAGATTGTAAATCTTTGAGTATGTCTTTCCTGAACACATATTTTCAAGACACAAGTGAATCCATGTAAATCAAAATAAGTAATAACTTAATAAATTTTGAGTGCTGGTCACTAAGAAACCAAAACTAGTGAATCTTCTTCGTTTTCTTTAATTAGAAAAAATAAAATACAGAAATTAGTATTAATGTAGTCCGTAGTATATAGGAGTGCCACCTGTGCCCCACAGCACTGTTGCTTTAGTCCGTTCGGCTTTTAGACCACCATCATGCATCTTGCATTTATAAAGCAGCTATTTTAAGGTTAAGTGGCCTTTTCCTTTATAGCTGAAATGATGAAACTAATAAAGCTGTAACTGGGTTACATTTTCAGAAATACTTCAGTTTTTCTTGTGCCCATCTGGCTTTCATTAATATACAAAATTTAGCTATTTAACGTCAGGTATTTGTTTCATTATGCACTAGGTTTCTAAACAGGCTTTCAGTTAGAATTTAGTGAAAAAGTCTGAATGTATTTATTAAATTTACATGTATTTGACCAAAATTATCAGCTTGAGGAATTTGTGAATATTTTCCACAGAGATTAATTAAACTGCTGTAAGGGAGTCCCTAGCTTTGATTTGTGATTGAGCTAATATTATTTGGATGGGCTACAAAAGAAACTATTTGTACCCTGAGAAATGTTGTATTATATGCATTTCCCTGCCTTTCAGTTTAGTGTTAACCTGTGAATGGGTTTCTGGTCAATCCTAAAGCCAAACAATCATTGTGATAAAGGGAGGGAATTCTTTGGGAGAGGGGTCATTGGGATTTTATTCTGAGCTTCTGGAAGTATTGTAGGTAAACCTGGGCTACCTCTTCTCTATTTGGAGTGTTCAACTGCGTGTGATTTAGACTTTTAAGCTGGGCCTCATTTTTTTCTGAACCTCCTGATCTTTTCTGGCTCTTTCCATTCTTCTCTCTTACAGACCTTTATCTTTCAGTCTCCCAGACAGGACAGGTAGACAAAGGTATTGCTGACTTTTAGAAAAAAATGTACTTTTAACAAAAAGGGAAAGCAAAATGATGTCAAAGGCAATAAATTACGTAGGCCAGACTCAAAAATTATGTGTAAAAATACCCATACTAGTCCTTGTAGCCTACTTTTTGTGCTAGTTTCTTGTAGTTCCCTCATCTTTTTATTGGCTATAGTGTATTTTACTAGCTTTTCATTGACATCATATTTTTTATTTTATTTCTCTTCCTGCATTTTAGAATTTAACTTTTCTTTGTATCATTGTTAAGAAACAAAAGAATATGAACTTGTGTGAATATTAGCCAAAAATCCTGCTTAATTAATGTCAATAAAAAAGGAACACGCAGATAACAAAGTAAGATATGATGACATAATACAAATAACTCCTTTGATGGGAGAATTTTGTCCCTGATAATCTAAAATAAATAATACAAACTCTCTTACTTCACCATTTACTATTTCCAGATTAAAAACAAAGAACTTTTACCTGCTTGCAAAGAGAAGTTTCAGAAAAAGCTTCAGGTGAATGAAGCGTTAAAAATCCCACCACCAAAACCAGCAAACTGAAATCGTTCTGTATAGACAGAATAAAATTATCAGTCCCATTTGTAAAGATGATGTAGAATTTCCAAAGTTGATGATCCAGCCTTAAGGATGTTGAACATCAAATGAGAAGGGCTGTCAGCATGTACTCAGCTTGAGATGTACATTTGCTGTCATTATAATCTGAATGTCCAGATTTTGATCTAAGATATCTCAGCAACTGCAGTCCCTGAACATGAATGTTAGCAATGAACAGAAGAAGGAGAAGGAGACTGTATGTTTGAAGTTCAGTTTATGGTCAGTGTCACCTGCCATTTGTTGTTTGAAACGTTTAGTTTTACTCAACAGTTTGAATGTCGGTCAGTGTTAATGGCAGTACTTGAAAATTAATTTCCACTTGTTTTAAGTCTCTGTGTATTCAAACTGCAGGTGTTTTAAACAGGTGGAATCTTAAGCAATTGAAACTTATTTAATTTATTAATAGCTTTGCTCTTTACTTTTTATGTGATCTTCCTAGGATAGTGTATTACAATACCATTAAGATTTAACAAATATAACTCCTCAATTGGATTTAGTAGCACTGAGTTGTAAAAGCATTAGCTAAAAGTAGTTCTTGGTAACGTGCAACATTTTAACCTAAATTTGAAGTATGCTACAGCACATGAAGAAAATCAAGGACATGACCTTCCTCTGCCTAATATGTTAACCAGCACTTGTAACATACAGTCTGTATTTTATTGGTAACACTAGGGAGCTTGATCTCAGATTTTTGGTTTGGTTTCTTTTTTGTTTTTGTTTTTCTTTTTGTGCAAAGCTACTTTTCTTTTTCTGTGTTCTGCTCACACATATTCTGTTTTTATTTTTGGGTCTGGCAATGAAAAACAAAGAAAGAAATAATTAATCATTCCCATCCATTACTCTTTTTGTGATTCAAGTGCTTAAAATTTCTAAGAGTATGTCTTAAGTCTTCTTATCTGTTTGGCCTCATTTTGATATACTTGCAGACTTCATTTTGGTTTTTCTCTAATTACGTTCATTTATTTAACCTCATGAGCAGGGGACATGATCATTCCTTTATATTATGTATCGCATCCTTTCATGATTTCATAACGCTGCTGCTTTGAAGTCATACTTGTTCTGAAAAGAAGCATTGCTATGAAACACCAGCAGCAGAGAGGTCCTAGTACCTCTGAAGTATCTGGAAAAGGGTGGCTTATTTTGCAGTGTTAGCCTTCATTATTTTGTTTTCCAGTAGGCTGTGTTTTTTTATATATTTATTTTAGTGCTAGCTAGCTCTGTGTAGAGTTATTTGGGATGATAGCTGTAACATTTTTATTTGTATATGCATATTAACAATGTTTGTGATGTGCAGTGCTTTACCCAGATTATCTGAATTTCTTTTTAAAGAGTAAAACAGGGTTGCTGGGATCACTTTGATAATGAAGTTACCAGCTGGGCATTCTAAGAAAGGATGATGATGAGAACAAAGAAAATTTATTCCTTTAGTGGTTAATAATGACCTAAGTAAATTAATGACAGCTTGTGTTTCTCACTAGATAGATTAGGACCAGTAGAGTAAAAATCCTGTTATTAAATGCATCTATTTCAATCTATGCAACAGTGTCTTCTTTTGCATATATGGTATTGCTCTCTGAAAGTATATGAACATGTTTACTAGCATTTTTTGCAATAATGGAACCTAAAATTTAATACACACATCCTTCAACAACAAATGAAATGGAGAGTACGAAGGAGCTGCGGCAAAACTGTGTTGTATTGGCTTATTGTTATACCAGCTTTATGCAATTCATATTGTCTTTCTGAAATTGCATTAATTGTCTTAAGAAGCTTCACTTTCATTTGCTTCAGTCATTTGCTTGCTGTGACAGACGATTCATCAGTCTCGCTGCATGTTTAAAGCTTGCTACATGTTTTGCTTTTTTCAAGTGGAACAGTTTTTTCTTTGCACATCACCAATTTACCTGCTGAATTACATGATAAAAAAGGCAGGTGGAACTTGTTCAGTTCAGTGTTACAGTGGAAGCTGTATTAATCAGGTGTCTCTAGAAAATGCCTCAAAAGCACACGGGGCTGAAAGTACTTACTTGTTGTACCTTTGTGTTTGTAAATACAGTCCACTTCCAGTAAAAGAAATGGAAGGACTGCTACTAGTTCACTGCCTGACATGCTAAAAAGGAGTTTTAAGGAGTTAAAATATAATAGCATTTGAATTGTATTTGTTATCCAGTTTGGGAGTTCAAGTACTTTTCAGTCATTTGATCCATTAGACATTTTTATGAGCTGTTTGCTCTCTTTTAGAAATGCTGTGTAAATTTGTTGTGCTTGATAAAGTGGACATTAATTGTGCTAAATAACTTTCTGCCATGCATTTTATGTATACACTATCCTTCAAACTCACTTAATACAAAGAATTCCAGAAGAAGAGAATGTAATAGCTTGAAAATCTCTACTCCAGCATCTGATAGTGAAAGATAATCTCGCTGTCAAAAAAAGGGTTAATCTGACAATCAGAGCAGCTTTGCCAGGGATCTTCACTGATCTTGATCCAGAATGGTCCTCATGAAATGTGACTGCTGGAAGTTGTGACTGTGTAGGGGGGTGGAAGGGCAGTGGTTGTGTCAATTGTGGTATTTTTAATAATTCTCAATTGTGTCTCCATTGTATCCTATGCCATTGGGGCGGGAGGCAGGGACTGTAAGTCTGTATAAAGAGGATAGTAGCAGGTAGGTAAAAATAATAACCAGTTATACTAAAAATGTTATTTGTCCATTAAGAATAAATAACTTCCATTGAATTAGGGTAAAGAATCTCCATCCAAATCACCCAGAAGGCACCTCTCCTTTGAATTGCCAGCCATGTGCTACCATGTCACTACTTACTATATTTTTCTGGTTTCCCATTGTTTCAGTTGTAGATTATATAATTCATTGCTTTTAATTAATATTTTCATCTTCTCAATGGAAAACAGTTTACATTGCCCCATTTTTCTTAATGAATTTTTCTTCCATTACTGCAAATAGAATTTAAAGGATTAAAAGCATTTACTGTTTTATCCAATAAGACTTCACTGGAAGTTACCTCTTGATTTAAAATTAGTATTTCCAAGTTCTCAGTTATAACAGGATGGTGTTGGGCATCTTCATGCCTTCTGCACTGTTTTTTAGTAAATAGAAAGAAATTGCAGTGTTAATAGTGCTCCTTTAACTTATTGCAGATTCAGGGGTATTCAGATTTTAGCTACTTCCATTTCTTAATACTGCTAGTGTTAGGTCCAGGTTTTCCCCTTTAAGAAAATACTGCTATTGAAAGAGCCTCTGGAGTGAATGACCTGATAGATTTGGTGATGTTAAGGAAAATGAAGGAAAAAGAGGGTTTCAAAATACTTTTTTGCACCTTTTGAGTTTTACTTAGTCTGTACTTCTGATAACAGATAATTTGGGTTATGTTAGGGCCAAAGTGAGAGCAAATTTGCTACCATCAGAGATGCAGTTTTCTGAGCTATCTTCTCTGCCCCACATGCTTTTCCCAACTTTGGCGTGTCTCACATAGGAGGGTTTGACAAGGAAGATATGGTTAATAGATGACTTACAGCTTTCTGGTCTCTGTTTCTTCTTCTGGGAATCATCCTATGACTAAAGTCTAGGGATTTATGATGCTTTAGCCTTTCTATGTAAAGGGTTAGTTCAAAATCAGAAACTTCAATCAGTTTTATTTTGACTTGGGTTATGTTTTTAAGGGGAGAAGGAAGAACAGTAGGTAGGATGTTAAGTGAAAATCTTATGTTATCTTGACTTTATTTCTTATAAGTGAGTAGTAGAAAGGAGAAAATATTTTTTTATAGTTTTCAAAAAGTAGAGTTGTTATCTGACAAGTGTGTGGAGTGTCTGTCCCCTTTTGTGAAGTTGACCACTGTGGAAGTCAGGTGCACTCCTCAGTAATTTTACCCTGCACTTCCACAATGAATTTCAGTGAAAACCAAGAATCTGAAAGGGTTATACTTTGAGTGGTAGTCATGTAACAATGCTTTTTAGTAATCAAATATGACACAACCTTTTTTCTGCTTTCATTTTGCTGTATTTCTTGTTCAGAAATAATTTGTATGCAAATGGACTGGTTTCTTCAGTCTTTGACAAACCTAAAATTAAAGATCTTCCATTTCTACAGATTTAGTCTTTTTCTAAACTAATTCCTAGCATCTTGCTTTGTTTCTTGTGGATTGCTCCTTTTTACTGGACCTGTAAGATGCCACACTGTAAAACTAGTAAATCACATTGTGATTTTTATTGTTTTTGAATATTTTTATTCTTACTTTTAAAACATTAAAATAAAAGTTAATTATTTTTACATATTCAGAAAATTTGTAATATTATATGTTTTTCTGCTAATAAGAGCTCTTCTTATAAAAATGTCCCATGCTTTTTTCTTTCCTTGCAAAAAATAAAAATTATTTTTACGCTTCTGTGGCAAGCCTGAAGTAAAACCACACTGCAAATTGTAAATCTGCGTAGAGAATCTGAACTTTCAGGAGAAACATTTCCGTACCTATAATGAATAGTCTGTTTTTTTCACAACATCAAAAATAGTAGTAGCACTTAACAGTCTTGTTTTAATAGTCCTTACCTCTGAGCTGTAAATTGCTAGCATTTCATAATATACCCCAGTGTGCAAACTTGGCAGCTGCTTTAACTAAAACATAACTAAATGGAAGTCATCAATTCTCTATTGTAAAACTTGCATGTTTATACAGAAAGGCTCTAGTTTTGTATGCAAAGACACTGCATGCAGTAGAGGACTTTACTAAAAAATAGGTGCTGTGTAATAGTTTAATTTGGCGTAACTATGTTGTTGTGTAATGCTCAAGGGGATGCAGATGTTAGTGTATAATTAGTTACTGTGGGAAACAGATTATTCTAGTTTGGCTGTAGAAATATCTGTCTGCATGCTCTTCATCAACCACAAATGCAGGGTGTTTATCCTTTTCATCTTAGTCTAAGCCAGCTTGAAACACCTCTGTGTGTACATATATATGTATTTTTGTATGTGTGTATATATATATACACACACAGTGTCTGTGTTTTTTCATTGGTTTGACTGACATTCGGCGCCTTGTTACTTTGAGGTTACTTATTCTGAGCCTGTAACCAATGCTAGTCAAGTGTGAACCACGTGAACTTTTAGAATAGGTAAGAGGCAAAGGCAGCGCACTGGACACCCAACATCTTGAGACTGTCTGTTCTGTGATGTGCACATTACACGTGCTTGGATAAGCCTCCTGTTCCTTCCTCTCATACTTTTCCATCCAGTTGACATTACACGTTTTACCATATAAAGAGGAATATGTGAACTGTTTTCTCTTTCTGGTTTAATATTTCCAAGTAACCCATTTCATTCCAAGCACAATTACCATGTGGTTTTTCTAATTGTGTAACTGTGGAAATACTTGGAAAGTTAGTTGTCTGTGTAGATTGCTGGTGAATCTTCTTGTGACTGACTTTGCCTGACTTGCATTTTTCCTCACTTTATATACAGGCTGGTTTAGCAGGAGCTCCAGCCCGGGCTGTTTCAGCTGTAAAGAATATGAATCTGCCAGAGATCCCAAGAAATATTAATATTGGTGACATCAGTATAAAAGTACCAAACCTGCCCACTTTTAAATAACATGGCTACTCCAGGTAATACCAAGGAAGAAATGTAATAGAGATTTACTGCATAATTGTTTACTAAATAAACATGTCTTACTTTTACTGTTTGGATAAAACTCAAGGTACTGCATAGACATAACCTGAAAAATCAGTGTGTGGAGTTGAATGTTGCTTTTGTCTTGTTTGTGAAATTAAAGGAAAGGGGTAGTTCCCGTGTGATTTCTAAATTACATTCCTATGCCCTTGCAAGGCATATCACTGTGTCTCAGCTGCTGCAGTATTTTGGGGAAGTATTTAAGATGTTCTTTACTTTGTATAACCTATAATGCTGAAGTTTTTTGTATATTCACCAAAGTCTATAATTAGTGTGTTCTTTAACTACTTCTGTTTGTCATGATTATTTAAGACCTAAGTGCAAATGTTGCATGAAAACGTTTAACTCATGTTTTGTTAAATAAAATCATAACAAACTGGACTTCGAAATACCTGTTTTTTTGAAGTCTGCTGTTTGCAATAAACCACATTATTTCCTATTCATGGAGCCAATTGACTATATATTGACAAATACTGTTGTAGCAGACATTGATATTGTAGTTTAATCTCTGAAGGGCTTACACAGGGGTATTATGCTGAACATATTGGCTCTTTACATTTCTCACAAAAGCTGTTCATTATTATACTGAAGGAAAAACTGCCTTTACTGAAGATCTGACGATTTTTGTTTACATATACATGTTGATACTTACACAATCTGATAGACTTTCACTGATGGCCTGACTTTGTCTAGGGGAAAAAATGGGCCCTGTGATTGCTCTGTCTTGTGAGAAGCACAGAATGGGCTGAGCACTTCATATTTGGGCAACTCAAACCTGTACATGAGAGTCTATCAAATAATGTGGTAAAGAAAGGCACTCTGGAAAGATAATTGGGGATACTTTAATAGGGCCTCTGTGCCTGGTGACATTGTGATTCTCTACTTTGAGAATTAGATTTATGAAACACATAGTATTGTCAAGATCTCAGAGAAATCTAAGTGCTATCACCTCTGTGTAAGTTGCTCAGCTCTTAAACTCTTCTGTGATTTAAAATCATAAAAGGGGGATAGTGATTGTTTTTTATAATCATGCTTTTAAGCTCTGTGTGATGTACAAGTCTGTTTTAATGAATAATAAAAATATCATTGGGATATTTAAGAATTCCTGCAAAGCCTTTTTTTTTCTCCAAAGAAGTATTTAGTTGATACTGAATATGAAAATGCAATAGTTCTCTATCAAAAACAACAGAGTTCAGTCTG
Organism: Geospiza fortis; assembly: GCF_000277835.1. Taxonomy (NCBI): domain Eukaryota; kingdom Metazoa; phylum Chordata; class Aves; order Passeriformes; family Thraupidae; genus Geospiza; species Geospiza fortis. The sequence goes on from NW_005054620.1 coordinate 121,221, forward strand.
AGATGTCCTGCCTTACTTCAGGAATTTGGCTTTGATGTAAAGTGTTATTTTCCTTTCAGCTGAATATTAAGACGTAGTCTATAGAACGAGCTTTGAAGCACATCATATTTTCTGTTTGATCAACAGTAGCTAACATCTTTGGGAGTACTTAAGAAAGAAAAGAAAAAGAGAAATTATTTCTGAGGTAGAAAATCTGATACGATCCAACGAATTTTAATGTATTTCTTAAGGCAGGAGTGGAGAGAGAGCAACAACTTCATGTGTATTCTTGGTATTACATTTAGTAAACACGGACTAACATACAGCAATTTAAAAATGCTTTCAAAAACAGTTACTCTCTCCCAATCTCTAGAAAAGAATATTTCTTCTTCCAATAAATTTCTTAATTTGAGGCTTCTGAAAATTTCAGATGGGGTTTAAGTAATTAACTGCCTCTTTATCATTTTGACCAAAGAAAGTGAGAGAGTAAAATATGCGGCCATTTTTTATCCCCCATTTACGGTATTCCTCAGTATTTCCAAGCTGGATATCTTAATACAAAACTGAAACTCACCATTTTATCTGCTTTTGCATTTATCTTCTTTTGTTTATCTTCTTCATGTGTGGCACATGTGACATTGAAAGTAACGATGTTGAAAGCTGTCCTCGTTGCTGCCCCTGATATGATATGGTTAGTTTTCCTGCCAAAGGAGGAATAGGACATTCTGTGGGTCAGAGTACCAAATGTTTCAAAATGTTCTGTGGGCTGTTTGTTAAAGCAACTCAGAATTTCAGACATTCTTCTGAGTCCTCTATTTTTGTCTCACTTTCTTCCCTCTTGTTCTTTTTCAGATTTTAAGGTTATGTAGTTAAAAAATTTTTCATTCCTTGCAGAGAAATATTTTCTGTCTTTATTTGGATGAAACACCCAAAAGAAAGTATGTCTGAGATGCATCTTGACATGAAGCATATTTCAGATTAACTTCTTACCTGTCAATAGCCAGCCTGTCTTTTATTTTAGTGAACTAGGTTCACTAGGTTCTTTGCTTTTAACAATTATATGGCTATTCTAAATTCTTTTGGTTTAGTTTTGTGGGTTTTATAACTGTTGTATGTGCTACTTTTTTTCTGATCCGATGTGTCTTCTGCCAAAAGACTTTTTCTCTGGACAGCTCTTCTGTTGACACCAGGCTTTTCAAGAAGCTTCTCTGTGACTAGCCAGCAAATATTTAATGTGAGGCTTAGAGTTGGTGCTTCCTTATTCAGAAGATGTTTAGATGGGAAAAAACACTTTATCAGATTTTTCACAGTAAAATTGCACTCCTTTCTAAGAGAAATTCTCATCCATAGAAGAGCCTCAATGGTAGCGCTTTCCCCTCAAAATCAACACTGATGCTGTGACCTGTTGGCTTCCTCTGGGTAGCTGAACCTGTCTGCTTGCCACTCCTTTGCCAGAGGAATATCTTTACTTTGCCTGGGGAGGTACTGTCCTCTTACCATGTTGTTAGACACTGCTGGGAAGAGGGGATACTTGCTTAATAGAAATTATGGAAATGGTATTCTTTCCCTTTACTTTCTAAGGCTTGCCTTGTGTCATATCCAGATATTCATAGGCTTGCCGCAATACTGATCTGCTTTTGTTCTTCACCTTCATGAGAATGATGTGCCTTGTGAATTCTTTCTCCTATTTTATCAGTTTCCTCTCAACCACTGCTTAGTATTTAAAATGGAAACAGAATGTGGGATCTAAATGTTTAAGCTCTTAATTATGTATTTAAATGTTTTTAATGCTTTTGTAACAGAAAAACCCACCCTTAGCAGATATAGGTGATTGTGTGGATATTTATGTGTTTATATGTGTATGTCTATATGACAGCATTCTTTTGCATGTTGCTAAAAAGGAGAAAAGGTCATTTGAGTCATCCATCACCTGTGGGAGACAGACAACTAATTTGCCATTCTCCAAATCCATAGAGCCTGCCTTTAAGTGGTGCTGTTAAGGGTACCAGCAAATGTAAATTAATCAGTCCAGGCTTCTCTTAGAACTGCAAGATGGATTCTTCTAACCAAATAGAAAGGGCAGAAAGGATAATATTTCAATAGGGTGAGTGGGCATTATCATCTGCCTCCTTAGACTTGGAAGAGAGCAGCTAGTTTTCTACTGGGGCAGGGGCAGTAAGTACTGCAGAAAAACATCTGGCTCTTCTTTTGTTAGAAGGTAAGTATCTCATGCTGGCAGAGAATGCTGTCTGGTATCAGCAGCACAGACAGTGCATGTGCTGTGTCATTGTGTTCCTCTCTCCTCCCTGGATGCCACTGTTTTGAATACATTATGGGGAAAAGGGAAAATTTTATGTTACAAGTGTATACAGAATTCCTCCTCTTTAACAGTTGTTGCTGCTGAGATTCATTCTGCTTAACGTGGGTAGATGGAAGAACAGCATTTGTTGCGAGGAGAAACAGGTTCAAGCCAAAAATTCAAATTGGTGCTGCCTTCCTGTGAGCACATTTGACCTTTTCTTTCTAGCAGCACGTTCCAATAAATGCTAAAATTAGTTTTGAGTTTTACTTAGGCCTATGATAGTGAAATGAGAACTTGCTAAAATTCTAAAGGTTACCTCATAAAACTCCTTGATACAGAATTACAGCATATGCAGGGTATATCAAAGGGATTGTCTGCTTGTAACTGCTAAACAGAGCCTAGGTCTTGCAGAAAATATATTTCTCAACTTCTGCACAGATTATTCATAATTTTTAGGAAGAACAAGGAAAGCAACCAAGTGCTGCCAAAACCTGACTAAAGGTGAACAATTAATTTCACAAAAAGTACTGTTTTGTTATTTGCTGCTAACAATTACCATGACAAATCATACATCTTTTTCCATTGAGGGAAATTATCTGTCCTTGCAAACTTTGGTGTTCAGTGATTACCCCAAAATACTCAGTGCTTTCATTCTATTGGTGAGAACACAAAGGTAGTCACTCTGCATTATTAGCTTGGCAGCCAAATCTCTTGTGTGCTGGTTTTGGTCTTGTGGCACAGTAGAAGTGCAGTGTGACCTGAGAGCAACCACAGATCAAGACACCCTCTTGTTGCACACAGCAAATATGCCTGTGACTGGAATTCTAGGGACATTGGAGTTGATCCAGCGTCCGTCCCATGAGGCACACTTGTGTGACATGTTCCACTGCCTTCCTGCCCATTCGGGCTCTTCTGAGACTTGGCAGCAGACGCCAAGTGACTTTGGGTGTCCCTTTCTGTGTTGGCTCTGCTGTAAAACCAGCCAGAAAGGCTGCTGGAGATGTGGAGCAAATCCCTCTCCAGATTCTTTGTGAACAGGACTATAAGCTTCTTACCAGAGCTGCATGTAAACACAGGCCTGTAATAACAGCAGCCTGTGAGCTGCTTAGATAGACACCTCTCTGTAGTCCCCTCGGTTTTTGTTAGCTTTCACAGATAAATCCATTGACCTTCTTCTCATAAGATTGTTGACTCGGCTAGCGGAGTTGCTGTGGAATGTGAGTCGAGTGTCACCGTTTGGGATGTGTGCTGGGTGACTGCATGACCTGTGTGCATGGTAGGATACCTCTGTGATCAGCACTCTCTGTGCACCTGAGAAACTTCACTGGTGTAGCCACAGTGTGTGGCACCGACATCTTCCCCCCTAAAGGCCCATCTGAACAAGTTTGGGTAAGCAGTCTGCAGGAGAGAGAAGCAAAACTGAAATGGACTGTGCATTTGAAGTAGTCATTGCAATAATTTGCTCTGCTGATATGTGCTACAACAGCAAAAATCTTTCACAATTCAAACAGCCATCCCATTCCTGAGTGAGGTGCTGTTTTACTTCATGTGAGAACTGTTTGGGTCATAGGACAGAACTCGTAATTCTTTTCCTTTCCTGAGACACTGAGATGTTATCGTGTCATTGCTTGCCTGCCTCGCATACAAAGTCTGTTTCCACACGCAGGGAGGTCTGTCTGTCTGTCTTTTGTGTGTTTTCAGGACAGGTACTACAGCCAAGTCCAGCAGGGCACATCCTGGCTGCTGTCCCTACTCAAGGTGTTGAGCAGTCATGCAAGATGTGATTGTGCTGCCAACATGTAAAACATATATTCAAACTGAGAGACAGTGAGTTGAGACAGCATGTTAGGAAAGCATTCTTTACTGGCTGGGGAGTGAGGCAGTAAAACAGGTTGTCCACAGAAGTTGTGGATGCCCCACCCCTATAAGTGTGTAATGCCAAGATGGAAAGAGCTCTGAGCAACCTGGTTTAGTGAAATTTGTCCCTGACCATGGTGGGGGGTTGGAGCTATGTGATGTTTATGGTTCAATCCCAGCCGTTCAGTGATTCTGTGAATATGTTTCTGTTTAGAACTATGTTAATACAGACATCTGCATCTTGGCTGAGGTTTCCCTTGCTGCTTTAAAATCAAGGGCAGGTAAAGGTTGGTTAGAGACAAGCCCTTCTGTGGACCTGCCTGCTGGAGCCGTAGTGCAGGCAAAGGAGGGAGAATGAAAGTTAGTGTGAAAGCCTCTTGCCAGAGGGTAACTTTAGTCTGCAGTATAGAAGGTGATGGTCGAGGAAGCCTCGTGAGGTGTTACAGTTGTCCTGGGGGCGGTGAGGCTACACAGAAGGCTAATCCAGGTCTTCAGCAAGAGGCGCTATCACAGAGATGATCTGCAGGAAAAAAATTGGTAGGGGGAAGCAGAGAGAGTATTTTACAGTTTAGAGTCATACAGGAAATCAGAAGGAAGGTAAGAAATAGTGCTCATCCTTTCCCTCATGGCATTAGCGCAACAGATTGCAAAAGCTTGCAAATATTACCCTATTAAATGGGCCTCCTTGACCTTCGAAATTTCAGTCCTTAGGAATCTGTTACAGCCCATTTAAGTAGTTTAATGCCCCTATAGTATCTCTTTAGTTGGGTCGCAGTTTACTAAAATACTTAGTAATGTACTTATCCAAAAATACTTATCCAAATGTTTTGAGTTAGCACAACACAAGTTAACAGCTGTTCCAGCTGTGTCGCTTCCCAGCTTCCTGTGCACTTCTACCCTGCTTGGAGTGGGGTGGTGTCAGAAAAGGCCTTGCTTGACCCTGCAGTACCTGAAATGGGGGTGCTCTCTGTACTGGTTGGTTACAAATACAAAACATAGCACCATGCATGCTGCTATGAAGAAAATTAAATCTATCCCAACCAATTCCAAGGGAATAGTAAGAGAAATATTAGGATGGGGGAAGATGATGTGAGAGGGTAGTAGCTCAATAAGCTGTTGTATCATGCATGAAGTCATCATTTTAAATAAATTCTTTCATAAGTATGTATGGTGACAAGCTTCCTGCTAAATCTCACTTAGGTTTCCCAGGAGGCAGATACCAAGAGAGGGCTTGGGCAAAAATAAATTGGTAGTTTGCAGAGCAGCTTGGAAAGGATGCTGCCCAAAAGCTATTAAAAAAATGAGTGTAATTAAGGTTGTAAAAGAAGAAGGAGCTAAACAGGCCATTTTATACTCATGGAACAAAAGTGTGACGTAATTGAGAAATTGTTTATTGGGTTAAGTGAGACAGAGAGGAAGGGAGGGAGGGAAGGAGGGAGAGAGGGAGGTAGAGAGGGAGAGAAAATAGCCATTGTAAACCCAGGTCTTTTTGGGCTAAGGACAAAAACAGTGAGTTTTAAACTGCTAAAATATGTGTGTATTATCTGACAGTTGCTGCTTGATCTAATTTTGCTTTTCTGATGACCATTTATCTAAAGGGAACATGAATGATGAGGAAGCACTAACAAAGATTAATAGAAAATGAATGGATTTAAATGAGAGAAAATGGAAAACTTGCTGTTACTAAATAAGTTCTACATAGTATTAGCAGCATTTGTGAATGTAAGAAAGTACTTACACCATGTTTGTGCACTTTCTGATGCAAAACAGTGATAGGGCTGCTGGTGGGGTGAATTTTCAAGGTATGTAGTGTTAACATATGAGTTCTCCAATCTCCCTTTTCCCCTAGCCCCCTTCTACCTGTGCTACCTATTAAATAAATGACAGGCTAAAAGGAGAGGAGGGCTGGATTTCTTCAGAGTGTTTGTCAGTGTCAGTGTCAGTGCCAAGACAGGGGTTCCCAAATGATGTTTCCTTTTAGAAAATTTCTCTCCTGCCCACAAGAAGAATGAATAACATTCCAGAGTCATTAAGTTTGCTTGGCATCTATGTTTTTCAAGTTTTTAGATATTTCAATTTGTAAGAGTATAAGGAAGACAGAGCCTCTTGATCAAAATCAAGAGTGAGAATAACAGTTTGTTTCATACTTCAGAGTTGTATTTTAAAATTCTTCTCAGAGTTTGACTGTAATGGTATCTATCACACATTCACTGCCCAGTGTGTGCTGTGACAGTCATTCCTGTTCACAGGAGGACACACTGCTGGAATTTCAAATGTCTCTCCTGTTCTTCCTACTCATCACTCCTACCTCATCATTTTTTAGCCAAATATTTCCAAATAAACGTTTGAATATGTTGGGAGGGCTAGAATTGTTAATGGAGATGATAAGGGTTTTAAGTGAGTTTTCACAATTAAGGCACTTCAGTCACTTCCTCCCAAGCTGATCCTCTAAGTTTTATTTTTGCTACCAAAAATTTGGTGAAATAAAAACTCCTTAACACAAGTGTAATATTAAGAAGTAGGCATTCTTTATTTGGGTGGATGCACAGAGACATAGCTCCTCCAAGATCTGTGCATGCTGAGTACAGGATTGTTTCTGTTTTTATGCCGTATTTTACACACATATTGATTGATTGTCCCAGAATAAACATACATATGATAATAATTTCCCCAAAATCATTAACGTATTTCCCCTCCCCTTTATGCATGCATTGTTCTGGGGGTTTCTCTGGTGGTCCCTGGTGGTTGTAGACCCTGCTGTTCCAGGTGACCTGGCTGAGTTGGCAGGACACTGGGGCTAGGGAACTTCCAGTTCTCCTCCTCACACAATAGGTATTGTGCAGTTTTATAGGCCAGTGGTTTTCGGGAACAAGCATTGTGTTAGCTCACCAGGTGTAGACAATTTATCCTCTGGCAACATCTTCATTAGCTGGTGGAGATATCTGGTGCATTAGCAGGGAGCCTGTATTCTTCCAGAAGGGATGGGGAAACTGCCGCCTCCCAGGAGCCCTTCGATGCACAGCATGTATGAGAGAGCTGAGAATGTGCTACTGTGGCTTCAGGCTACAGACTCACTTCAGGGTGGATGGCAAAAGCAGAGCTGTGTCTAGACAGCAGCGGGGAGGCTGAATGCAGGGTGTTTCAAGTTAGGGAAAACAGTGAAGAAAATAGAGATAGTCCATTGCCAGAAGACATGCTTTTCACTTACTTAGTCTTTTTGTTACATGTAAATACTGTGCCAAGTGTTTGGGAGTTCCAGTGACATTTAATGGCCAAAGACCTGTTTAGCACACAAGGTTTCAACACAAGACCAGTGCAAACATATTATAATTTTTTTCTGTCCGCAAGCAAATTATTACAGCATATGTTTTCTTTGCCTTAGCAAAATCATTCTCTTTTCCCCTCCCTAGCTTCTGAGTTTTCTGTATAGAAGAAGGCTCATTTGGAGTTTTTGTAGAGATAGGATTATCATCATCGTCGTCATTATCATTGTTACTCTTCTTATTGATTTAGCAGATGAGGTGTTTGTGGAGGCAGTTTGAGTGGAGCACTGGTTTATAGGTGATCTGGTGGACAGCTTGGGTTCACAGCTTTATCTGTGGGAAGACCTAATTCTCTTGGTTACAGCGTACACAGGGAGCTGCAGACCCCTCACTTTAGCTAGAGAGGGAACTGCAACTCTGGTGTTTCTGTGTGAGAGGCCACTGAACTTCCTTGCTTGATGTCAGGCAAGAGTGGTTTTGACAAAATCCATTAATCAAATTGATTCAAATGGATGAAAGAAATAGAAAACTTGGGGATGCGAATGGAAGCTGAATAAAAGGGAGTTTCTTGGCAAGAAGAGAAAAGAAATTAAGCACAGTTTGGGAAAAGCGATTTCAGAGAGAGATGATGGAAAAAGTTATGGGAAGGAGGATAGGGACACAGAGGCCCTATGTAGAAATTTCTGGGAAAAAAATCCCAGAAAGATGACTCACAAATGTAGGATGGGAGGGTAGGAATCAAGATACTACTGGAAGACTCTGCAAAAGGTGAAGTTTGTTAGAGGATTGCCAGATGAGAAAATCAGAATGGGCTGTGGCTTTGCTGCAGAGCCATTTGACTGAATGAACAATATGGATCCCATCAAGCCCCTGGGGAGAAATATTGGTGAAGTTCTCTCTTTGGATGACTCTGAAATGTCTTCTCCAGGTGGACAGACTTTTCCATCATAAATGAAATCTTGATACCAAACTCATATTGATTCTATTTTGTGAACACAGTAATACAAAATACACATATACATATATATATATATACAAAGTCAGTTTTATTCATGATAGAGAATTTGCATGACTTATGTTACCATATTTGCCGAAGTATACAGGTCCAAATGAGAGCTGTACAGCTGCTTGGCCTTGGAGTAGACACATAAAAGTTGCATTGTTTTTATTAATGCATTGTCCTAGTATAAACTAAGAGTTAAGTGGTACTGCAATCACTTTCTGGTTATGGAATTGTTTGGGTGGAGGGACTAGAAGAGAGAGGAATGTGAATCAAGGTAGGGCTCTAGGAGTTACTGTTGATGCTTGTGGAGGAAATTGGGATCAAAGTTGTGTAGGAGTTACTTCTAAGTGTGCAGGACAGGGCTTAAGGGGGAGATGAGATAGGTAGCTATATAGAGAGATACACAGATAAAAGTAATTGTAATAAAAAGTAATTTATTATTCTACTACTTTTCAGTACTCCTTTTATAACTGTGAAAGGTACTTTGTCCAAGATGAATAAATCATAGCCTTACTTACATGGCAGTTTTGTCGAGATGACTCTCGACAAAACATAGTGACCAAGGAATAAGCACAACTATCATAATTAAACTTAATATGTCATGGTTTCTCTGCAATTTAAAACAACAAACCTTGTCCCACCAAAAAAAAAAAATATATATACTGACAGAAAATTTCTATTTTAGGTAGCCACTCTTCTCCTTTCTCTGTTTTCTATTGAACAGAATTGTACAAAAGTAAAGGAGTCAAGAAATTGGAGTTGTAGCTGTCTAAGGTGCACTTCCAGTCTGAAAAATCACATGCCCCTACTTAAGAAGTAACAGTATACAAAAAAAAAAAAATCCATGAGAAGTTGTGAAGACCAATATGCTTAAATCCCTGGATTTTGTGTTTTGAAGTTTGGGTTGTGTTGAATATGTTCTTGTCTACCTCTTTGAGTATGAGAATAACTCTGAAAAGTAGATTTTAAAATGCTTTTGAGTTTGAGGTGGTCTGAGCAGGTGTGACTGGGATGTTTTCAGATCTGTTAATGTAGTGTAACACTTGCTGAGCTCTACCACAATCAAGCAGTCACAAGGAGCAACGAGGCTGTTACTTCCTTATGCAGAGCTTTGTAGGGACAGCATAAATGTCCTGACATAAAGGAGATTGAGGATTGTGACCTAAACTCTGTCAGCTGTGATGATTAACTAATGCTGCTAAGAAATCAGCTGTGCTTGGGGAAAGGAAGAAGGACAAGCATACTGTTTTTTGAAACGATTTTAGAACTTCAGGCACAAAACTACCCGATTAACCAGCGCTCTATTGTGACTCAGTGATGTAATTAGAAACACACTGTGTTTATTTGTATCCCTAAAACTAATCAGCTGAACTTACTCCTCCTGTAGGAATACTGAGATCCATCTCATGTTTCAGTGGATCACAGAGGCTAGCATTTTTGTGCTCAACATCATTGTTTGTTTAGAAATGTCCCTATTCTCTATCACACAGCAATTCCCAAATGCAATCACTTGTAAATCAATACTGGGTGACTTGTTTGTCAGGGAAAGAAGCATCAATCCAGTAGATTATGAATTTTTCAAAATTAGAGTTTTGTAGAAGGTGCTTGGTTGTGACCACACTGTTAAGGAGTGAATCTGAGCTGACAGGAATTTTGAAGGACAGTTTTCACTGCATGCAATTTTTGCTTAAAACCAAAGCAACTACCAGAGCAGCCCTGGTGCAAGGACAGCTAAAACCCTGAAGTCACACAGTAGTTCCAAATTAACAAAATGTTATTATCTACTCTGAGCTTCTCACTCCCAGTTTCTTTGCAGGAAATCTTGAAAGATCTTGGGTTTCTCCCTAAATGGCACAGCAATAATTTTCAAAGTTGAAACAGTTTCCAGGCACTCCTCCTAACCCCATTTAACCTGTAGTTGTCTTAAGACACCATCTTCTTTACTAGTTAAACTTGAAAATACCTGCCAAGTCCTTGTCACTGAAGATGAATTATGTTATTTATTTTTATCAGACATTTCCCTGGTGAAATGCAAGTGTGGGAATTAAGGTAAAATGCAGCATCATTAAGAGCTAGATTGTGAGGAGGTTAGTGGAGTTTAGCAAGACAGGATGTTTCAAAGGTAGTCACTTTGAATCAGACTTGTGTAAGAAAGTTATGTATGATAAATAGCTTTTCACAATTAGATCCTAATGATGTGAAGGTTTACTTCAGGCCTATAGGGTTTTTTTTTCCTCCTTTGCATGTCAGCATTTAGAAAACAAAGGTATGTTTTTACAAGTTTTACTTTTCAAAATTGTTTCCAGGTTTTGTGATTGAGACTGATTATGTTGGATGTGAGTACATTCCCTATTATATAAATATGTGATTTTGAAATGCAATACATTACAGTGCTTTCTTTAGTAATATGACTACATAAAAAACAGTTTGTTCCCCCAAGATCCAAACAAACAAAATATGTTCTGTATTTACTTCATGTGTTCAACCACAAGAAATTTAACCTTTTTGTTGCATAGTATTTTTCTGTTTAAAAACATGCAATATCCAATGCATTCATCTGCCTTTATCAAAACCACTATAAAAGATTACTTTTTCTCAGTGTGTGACATCTCAAACTAATAGAAGACTGATATTTTTGTTTTCTTATTATGCAATAGCAAAAATCTAATATTTTCAGAGGGTAGAGAAAATTCTTTGTTTCAGGTGGCAGTTGATGTTACATGGGAGAAGTATGCCCATGTTTACAGCTACCATTATTTGTTTCTATGAAACATTATATCTTTATATAATTCTTCATATCCCTCCCATTTAAATTACAAAGGCTGTAGGGAGAGGTTAAAGCCAGGCTTATACCATCTGGAGTTTTTTTTTTTCTTAGTCTCAACACCAGGAAACAGGATCAGGAAATCCAGAGCTCTGGCCATAGAGAATGAGTTTTTCAAAAAAAGTCACTCTAGCTATAACAGAGTTGAGCTTTTCATTTGGACTCCACTCAGAATTAGTGGAAACAATCAGTGTGTATAGCTGCACACTGGGAAAGAAACCAATAAACCTACAATTTACATTTCTGAGACCAAGCAGTACTGATCAAAGCAGCTTCCTTGATGCCCTTGCACCACTGTGCATAGAACTGTGACTGGAACAATGGAAACTGAAGCTAGATCTTGCTTTGAACACAGGGTAGCTTTATTTAACTGAGTATTTTTTAATGGGACTAAGGTGTTAAGCAAGTTTCATAAAGGGTCTTGAAAGTAGGATGAGGGGCTGAACCCTGTGATCAAATTTGCCAGTGTTGCTCCATGCATTTTTGTACTCTTGTTTTCTCTTGGGACCTCTGTATTTCTGGAAGCCCCTTTGATATTACAGTTTGCACAAACTCCTCTAAAGAGTGCAAAAATGGGCAAAGACTGGCAAAGAGTGATCTAAACAAGTCTGTCTCTCCAGGGTCAACCTCAATGACAAACTCAACATCATTTTGAAATCACATACCATATCAAACCACAAAATCCTAGCATTCCCAAATGGTTTACAATATGGATGTGTGTGCAAAGACAAGAAGGTCCCTTAGGCCATATTTAAAAGGCATTTGAACACCTAACTACTACTGTCCTAAGCCAAGGTTCATGAAATAACTTTGGACCTCTGCTTCTGGTGCTCTTTTTTCTAGCTTGCAGTTGGTTTGCAAACAGAAAAGATTGCTTAGAGAAGCAATCTAAATTAAAGTTCTTTCTTTACACAGATAAAAATTCCTGCCTGTAATCTGCCCAGCTGTAGATGAATGAACTAATGATAGGCTGTGCCTTAAGATAAGGAATTGCAGCTCTCCATCTACCTGCTTATTTGGTTTGTCTTCCAGACTTCAGAAAAAATAGTCAAACAAGATTTAAAACAATAAAAGGAGAATGGAGTGTCTTTCTGCCACCTGGATTTCATGGCCCATCTTCTTCTCCAGTGGTTTGGGAGACCTATGTTTCTGAGTCTATCCACCCAAGGAACACAATGCATGGGAAGATAATCACTAGGGATGCTGAGAAAAGAAACAAGGATTAAGTGTTTAAAAAAAGCACAACAATCAGTGTCTGGGTGGATGTGTCTTCCTGAGCATATCATGAAGTCCAGTTAACCTTGTTAACCACTCAGTGGAAAGGTGGTAACATCTATGACACCAAACAGGTGGTTCCTGAAGATTTTGCCTACTCTGAAGCTCCTCCTGGCTTGGGGCTTCTTAGGGTTCACTGAGCATCCTGATTTGGGGTTTGGTCCCTTGCCAAGCTGACTGACAGTTGCAAAGGCAAACAAAACAAATTGGTTGGAGTGTCATATGAGTACCTTATATTTTGAGAAGGGTAAATATTACTAGCCCTAAATTAATATGAGTCAATCTAAAACAAATTATTCCAGTTGGAAAAGGAATGCAAACCAGATGCATGATATTCTCAGTTTTCCTGTTAAATAGAAGTAAGCGAATATCTGCAAAAGGGAAAATAATCTCTCTGGAGTTGCTTAGGAGTGGGAAAGCAGCTACATGTTGCAATATAGGGACTTTTTTTAGCTGAAGCCTTCCTTATTTGGATTTTTAAAATGTATTTTCCTCCTACTTTCCACACAGCAGGGCACGTGTATTGTTTACTGGAACTGGAATATCATCTGTTCTTATCCAGACGGCTTTAGCCAAGCATTACCTTCAAGCAGCAATATCCCATAACAGTTTACTCTTAAATAAAAGAGAACCTGTATTAGAATGCAATTCCTAAAAGATCAGAAATTGCTGTTAGAATAGCAATGTTCCATGTGCTTGCTGAGACTTGGTAAGTAAACCAGAAGGAAAGACAAGCTATTCCATGAGCAGCAGAACTAGTGAATCCTGATTTCCTCTAAAACCATGCACTCTGTCACCCAACACTGAGCCAGTTTCCCTTCCAGTATCCCGGGAGATGTGCATCTCAGTAACTTGAGATCTTGCTGTGCTCACAGTGTTCCCAGTTCACCACTTGCCTCTATATTCTTGTCTCTCTTCCCACCCCCTGTGTTTCTGAGGTGAGGAGACAAACACTGGCTACAGTTAAGAACAAGATAATGGGCCACAAGTACCACATGCCGTGGGGACAGCCAAAGCCTGTGGGATGGATGGCCTGCCATGAAATACCAAAGAAATGGTGTATAGCAGTTCCCTCTGCAAGAATACTGGATTTCATTTTTTCTCTCTGTAGATACAGAACACCTGGGTAATTAAATGTCTTTGAGATGTCTGGTTTTGTCACACAGGCTGAAATGGATCTAGAGATTCAAAGCTGAGAAGGAGAAAACCAAAGTTTTCTTCCTTAGATACACTGATAATATTAGTGGATCTGCCACTTAGCATGGGTAAGCATAGCTTTAGCTATTTGAGACATCTGGATGGTATGTAATGATTGTAGTATGGAAACTCAGATGTATAAATAAACAATTAGTAATCTACTGCAGTTGGGTAATTCAGTGGGCATGAAGTTTAGCATAAAAACCAACTGGCTGCCCTGTCATGTTGTAGAGCTGGAGGGTTCATCTATAAATTAGTACATTGATGCAGTGTCTGCTCTTATTTCCTTAGTCTTAATTATGTATAAAGAACAAAAGTTGAGCTCTACAGATTCTCAAAGTTTTTGTTCTGTTTATTAGGGCAACCAGATCTGACTTCCCCAAAGACATATTATTTAGAATTGGATAAATGTGCTTAGGGTTTGGAAAGTTTTATTTGTTTTCTTCACCTAGCCATGCCAACTGTGTTCTAACAAATAAACACAGGTATATGAAGTAATTTTAAAAAAATTCTAATACCTTGTGTTTATGGGAGTTACAATGTCATATGCATGTTGCATATGTTATTAACATGAGCCCATCTAGAGAGAAAAGTGCTTTAACCCTTACATTAACACTAATCCAGATTCTTTTATGAATTTATTTCCTTCCATTATAGGTAATTTTTCTTTCACTGTGGGTCCTCACATAAAGCAGTGGTTTATTTTAAGTCTTTTCCTATATTTCTTACTAAGATTTAAAACTTGACTCATTATATTTTATGTAATCCACATCACTGTAAGTGCTGTAACTTGATTACTCTCCAGAGATCTTTTCATGTTCATCACATTGGGATAGCTTTCTTCATGTGGCTGGGGCAATTGTATTAAAGTCTCAAGAACCAAGGCTATATGCTTGAGAAAGTGGCTGTTTTAACTGGATCTGAAAGTATAAGCTATTCCATACAAGTAAATGCCATGTAATGGAAACATAAAAAAGATTCAAAATTATATGTGCTTTTCTTGCAGCTCACAAAATAACATTTACTGATGGCTGGTACAGCTTGTACAAATAAAATATGTTTCTGATTCAGTTGCTTACTTCTTTTGGATGACAAAGTTACTTAATAGACAGCCTTTTGCTTTCAAAGAGATTAAAAAATCTGGAGAATTAAATACCTATATACCTATTTATTGTAAAGAACATTTAGCATCTATCTGTTTCAAATGAGATGCTTGATTCACTCTCTGAATGCTCACAGCAAAGTTTACTACTTTGTCAGGTGAATTTTTTTTTTTCTACTCCTTGACTCCCCGGTTTTATTCTCTTTCTTCTTGTACAGAATACAAAAGGTCAATTTGTCTTTAACAAATGAATCCATTGTGTATTGTGTGTGCCCTTTGTGCCTTTTTAGTAGCCTGTAGTAGTTTGTAGTTTTAGTAGCCTCTAGCTGTTTCTTCTACTATCAGAATTTTTCATAGCCTTTAGTTATTGTTCTTACTCGTTATTACCTTGTCTTACCTGCCTGAAAAAGGGCTCTGCCTGTGTCACAAAAAACCCTTCAGAGCTGCACACTTTATC
This sequence comes from Geospiza fortis, assembly GCF_000277835.1. NCBI lineage: Eukaryota > Metazoa > Chordata > Aves > Passeriformes > Thraupidae > Geospiza > Geospiza fortis. The sequence continues at coordinate 136,480 of NW_005054620.1, forward strand.
AAACATGACATCACTCCTTTACAAAGCCTCCCGCTAGGTCTTGTCATTCGTGCCTGATGGATTGCAGATTGCTCATCAATCTGAGATTCTGTGCTGACTGCTTGTGCCAAGTTGTCTCCTGCCTCTCTTCTCCTGTCTTGGGAGGACTCAGCCTTAGCAGTCCATTAAACAGTGCAAGGCTAAGACAGATAAGCCTCAAGACAAAGCGGAAGTGAAAGGGGGCTCCTGAGATGAGTTGTGGAGACAGATGCAGTGTAGGAAGTGTGAAAGTGTAATTCAAGACAACAACCTTGTGCTGCTTCTCAGTTTTTTATAGGACCTGGAGCCTGCCAATACATCCTCAAACAGTATCTCTGTTTTTCCCTGACCTCTGAGCATAGAAAAGGGTTGCTGGCCAGTGAAACTGGTTGTGCCCTACAACTGTATAGCTTAGCTATGTTTTGATGGGTTTGGCTTTATTGATTACTGAATAACAATAACAGAACGTAAATCTTGGTCTGTGCTTGCTCCCCAAGGCTCTCTGTTCCCATGATTCCCCTGTCTGCAATGTCAAGATCATGGCCTTACCCTCACTTGTCAAACCCAGATAAATTAACCACAGGATCACTGAACCCAAAGACACCTCATGTCTTTCCTGGTATTACAGCTGAATGAATCTGTTGAGGTTCATCAGGCATTTTACTGGTCCAGTTTTCAGGTGTTTTCTAAATCTTCATCTCCCCCGTGCTGCCCATTTTAAACAACAACAATTTAATATGTAGAGAGCCAAAGGACAGGCCTTTTTGGATGCTCCTAGGCAGTATATACTGTATAATCTTTCTGAGAAGTTTGGGCATGCAGCCAGTTTATTTAAAGGGAGCAAAACAAAGACTAGGGTAAAGGTTTCTCTGTTAAACAGCCTAACATGAAAATGCTAAAGTGATACAATACTAAAATGAATGGTCTGGGAGTAAGTGTCTCCAAACACGTGGTAAAGTCAGTATTGTGCCTCTGCCAACTACTCTGTTTTTCTTACCATGTGCTGGCAAGGAGTCTGTCGCTCTTTCAGTATATCCTCTCTCAATCAAAAGCAAAAGCTTGCTATGGCCTGTACATTGTGCAGAAGCCTTCCCAACCATTCCATAAATCCTTTACATTTTTTTTTCACATGCAGATGGTTTACATTTTTCATTTTCTCTTATATCTGCTTTGGATAAAGTTTTTTTTTATCTTACAGTGACTTCAATTGAAAAATAAGCACCCGTCCATTGTACCATTATACCACAGTTCTTTGTTTGAGAAGGAGTCTGAGGAGAACTCTTCTAAGATAGTACCTTTGCCTTAGAAATCTTAGGACTTTGTAAACCTCTTTGACATGAAGTACTCATTGGAGGCTCTGTAAGAGTTAAGAATCAATAATTTATATGGCATTCCATCGTCACTTTCCAGTCTTAAACCTCAGAGGTGGAGGATAGTATTTTTTCTTGATTTTTCTGGGCTCAGAAGAAATGGTAATATTGATGTGGTTCAGAAAAAGATGATTTAGTACCTTTGCAATTTACTTCTCCAAAAGCACTTTCTTTGTTTTCGTACTATAACGAGTGCTTTCTTTAGGCAGTGCTGCCAAGAAGAGGGTGTAGCCTCCATGCAAGTCATTAGTCCATTAATTCAGCAGTCTAAACACAAAGTTTAGAAGGCAAAGTCATATCACTTGCAGTAATTTGGCTTTATCCCAGTATTCATGATAAGAAACAGTTTTGTTATGCTAACCCAGAGTTTCGTCTCGCTTGCCAGCCGTTGAAGGTTTAGATTTTAACTGGGAAGAGTACCATGCTAGACTGTCATTCAGAAAATGATACTGCACAGGCATTGACAATCTGTACATGGAATTTAGAGAAGCAAATAATTCGATAAATATGAATGGAAAGGGGGCAATTATCACTTCATCATTGCTTCTCTTTTTCCACTCTCTGAATTTCTTCTTCAAGGGGATGGGGGAGGTTTGTGTTCTTTTCCTTTGCTCTCACAGACCGTAACATTGGCTCAGCACGGGGCGGGGGTGAACAGCTGCATGAAGGCAGGAATAAATAAAGGACTGAAGGAGGACAGGAAGTTTTAAAACCAGTGCTGTCACTAGAGACATATAAGATGAAATTGCACCTTCCACAGAGCTGAAGATTTGCTAACACACCAGAACTGTCACAGAGACATTCTGTGTATGTGTATATATCCTGTGCCCAGAAAACACAAAGCTGTCTGCAGCAAAAAATCCTACTGGTGAAAAGTTCCAGCATTTCTACATATTTTTCTTTTCACTTTAGTTGAAGGGTCTTTGCTGAATTCTACATGCTTCACTCTGAATTTAGAGCCTTCTAGATTTTTTTGTGCCTTTTTTTAATAGTATATATATTTTAAGTTCTTTTATTACGTGTTTGTTAATAATGTTTTTTATTAGAAGTACTGTAGATATTTCAGTAATAAATATATTAAACTTTTTTCAGTAAATTAATTACTGAAATTCCTACGGAGGGTAGGAAGTTGTAGTCATTATTGAATTGTTCACTGTTTCATAATTGATATTAAAAATTATAATACAACAGTTTAAAATTAAGACATGAACAATTTAAAAAATATTTCAAAATTAAACCAGCTTTATATGTTTGATACAGTCTGATTTGTTTGAAGTATTTTACTTCACATTAACTCAAAAGTATCACTTTAATATTTCTCACCAAAATTAATGTTTCCTATTTTTTTTGCTCAAGATACACACATATTCTGCCTCTGCCATGCAGCAAGATTTTCCTGGGTGGGTGTGCTGTGCTAGCTAACAGCTATGAACTTTTCTGTCTGCAGTGAGCAAGAGTAAAGCTAAGGATGCAGCCTTGAGCGCACCACCTCAGTTGTGAGAGGCTTTTGGAGAGTAAGTAAAGTAAAGAAACAGTAGAATAAAAAAACAGCCAAAGGACAATAAAAAGTCATGATACCAGAATGCTGGATGCAAACCCCTAGTGTTATTTAACTACTTACAATCTCTGTTGATGGTTATTTGGTTCTTACCCTTTTTTCTGGACCTCAGCAAGCTATGCTTTTCTTTTATTCATTTCACCAGATTGCTCCAGTGAATTGTATGGTCAAGATCTGATTCCCAGGGCTATTAGAGGGCCTGGTTCTTTTTGTATGGTAAGATGCTTTCTTAACTCTACCCATTTTTTGATACTGCAGTCATTTTGTTGTGGTAATCAATTTTACACAGGAGAAGTTAGATACTTTTAGAAACAATCACAAAAACTTTCTATGTTAACTCGAGAGAAGTATGTTTACACTAAGCATTCAGTGTAAAGGTTGTAGCATTCAACCTCTAATAATTTCTGTTTTTGGTTTTGGTTTTGAGGCAACAGTCTTTCTACAAACAGTAAAACACGTAATGCAAATAAGGGATTGATCATTCAGAATTTCCTCTCTCTTTTTTTCCACCCCTCCTGCTGGAACTCTGTTGTTCCAATTCTCTGATTATTTGGACCATTCCTGGAATTCTTGCTTTTAATTTAAAAATTCCAGAAATGTTGTTGTGCAGCTTGTCTGCATCTTTTTTTTGTAATTGCAAATGAAATCACTTTGCTGGCAGAATTTACAATATAGAATAAGAGAATCCCTAACTGCCCTAACCAGCTGTGTATGTTCACGTTCAGTGTTTCTCATTGGGAAAAACCAAGCATACGCATAAGCTGTGGCATTTTGTGAAGGTATCCTGAGATCTGTTTCAGTGTGAGACAGCAGAGCAGTAATAATGTGCATATACTTAGAGCAACATGATGCCAAACTTTAAAAATGGGGTTATCAGAAATTGGTGCTCTTTTAATTGGCAATATATATGACATTCCTCAATTAGAGATACATAGACACCTTCCTTTTACCTGTAACATTCATACTTTTACATGCCTTCATCCCACACTTCTTTCCAGTTCCAAATCTGTCACTCAGATCCCACCACATGACCTCTTTCCCCTTCTGGTAATTTCAGGAAAGCTTCTGTTTTTGGCACAACAGTCATGGCAACAGCAAGTGTTGGTGTGGCAAACCACTACACTGGCCATGACCAGTGCCCAGATTTCTGCATGCAAGGCATTCATGCCTGGCAGGTTAGATGGTAGACGAGGCAATAGGATCATTTTGATGTCTGTGATCCATTTTCTTCAAACTGCTGGTGAATATCATTATTTCACAATTGCCGGATAGATACGTGGATGATAAAAACTGTGGGCTCCTCTACAGTAGTGGATACACAAGCAACACTCTAACAAAGAGTTCAGGCAAGAAAAACTGATGGCTGCAGAAGTGGAAGATGTCTCTCCTAGGAGAACTTCTAGCTTGGCCCTATCTTCCCTGTGAAGTGGTTCATTGTCTCATTGAGCTGTGAGCTGCTGGGGTACTGGGGAACCTTCCTGAATGGACCCTCTCTGATGGTGCCAAGGGATACTGCATGGCAACAGAGATATCAATAAACACAGCTGTTAGGCAAAAGTTAGCTTGTTTGCAATTTAATGAGGACAGTTGTGATGTTAAAATGAAGCTGCCATTCCCCACGGTAAAGTCTTTAGCTCTTGCCTACTATGATCACATCACTTTGTTTTGGAGTTGACACAATGAATTTGGGAAGAGTACTGAGATAATTCTTGGGATACACCCCAAACTCCATTATTTCTGCTACATACCCACAGCAAGGAGTCATTAAGATATTTGAAGCAATCCCTGACTGCCATTTTATGATACGATAAAATATATTTATGAACTGAAGTGTCTATTATGTGAGAGAAGGAAAATAATGATTAAGTAGTGTAACAAAAGTGGCATACTGCCAGGGCTTTGGCTCACTTGCACTTTTTATAAATACAACTGTGTTAACTAAACTTTGAAAACATTTTCAGTTTGAGACATAAAACCTACAAAAAGTGACTGTATGCAGTAGTTCTGGTTTTGAGATGGAGTCCTGAATATCTGCATTTGGTTCAAAAAGTTTTTTTGGGATATTCCCTCTAACATTCTTTTGAAAAACTACTTCTTGTGGTAGAAGATTATCTAGCAATGGGATTAACCTTGTAATAAACAGAATGTGATCAGAGGGAAGTAAAGAAACTGAGAATGGAGTAAGTCATTGCGGTAACTGTAACTTGGTGTGCATTACCATTCAAACAGAATTATTTAAGGGAAAGTTAATCACCAAGGTAAAATAAGGTATTTATCAGGAGAAACAGCTACTGAAGAGGTAATGGAAGGGGTAGTGCTCTTTCTTTGGAAGGTGTATTGTCCACTGTGCTCTACATAGCTTTTTACACTTGACAACATCTTCCTGGCCTAGAGAAGTAATGGTTAAATACTCTACACCCATATAACACTAAATTACTTGCATTGCTGTCTATATCATTTCTGGACAAGTCAGCACCCACTCTCTATTTTATGACAGCATTGGCCAGGGATTATGATCCAGAGACTTGCAGAAAGATTATGAGATGAGATCTGCATTTGCCCTTTGTTCTTCCTAAATCTAAATGCAGGAAGGTGATCGAGTTCCACACTTGAGATTTCTATGTATTTTGAAATTAAATTGGACAGATTGTTGTAAAGGTTTGGGTTCTAATGTACTCCTGTTTGTATCCATCTTTAAGAAACGGCTTACAAATGTCTCTTTGTTCCATACAGGTGAGGTATCTCAGCTTTCACCTGCACAATACTTGTGGGAAATCTTTGCTGAATATGTTTTAATGTAATCTATGTGATATAGGAGTATCCCAATTACATGTTGTGTGTCATCTTTGCTTTGAAATATGTTATCTGTGGTCGGACCAAGATGAAGAACAGGCAAAAGGGGACTCGGCAAAATGTGTGTAATGTTACTCTGCACATGGGTTTCCAAAAATTTGCCGCAGTAGAAGGCCAGTACTGGTGTCATTTTTTTGACAGCCCTGGAATTATTCTCTTGCCTTTCACAATTCATTCTGTGTTTTAGTACTTTCACTTTCCTTGTTGCTCTTCTGCATTTTGCAATGTCTTGATTTATGGAAGAACACCTTACCAAGGCTCAGGGTAGTTATAAACTACCTTGAGATAAGTAGTTGTTACTGATGTGTAGTCTCTATGATGAACTTCATCTTTGTCTATCAACCACAGCAGGAAAAACCTTTCCTGTGAAGTATCTGTTTATAACCTCTAAGGTGCTATCAGCTTAAGCAGAGTATGGAACAGTGGGCAACTGAAGGGGAAAGAGAACACTTTGTTCTGTTACAGAAAGGAACACTTCAGAGTTCACATTTTATTGGCGTATACATTTTTTTGTGCACATGGTGAGGGAAAAGTCAGGCAACAAGGGACCAAGGGAATATTAAATGAGTCAACATATTGAGGAGGTGCTTGAGAAGGGTAATCAAAACCAGGAGGGTTTGGTAATTCAGAAAAGGAAACACTACAAAGAATAGACTGTTCATCCTGGACATCACTTGAAATGTGCATGAAATGGGTGTGGGTTTGGTAATAAAGGCTCAGCTTGCTTGACAGTCTTCCAATAGCTTCCCGTGAGTTCCCAGAACAAAAGTTATTTAGAACTTCCCTTTTGTAAATGAGCCCATGATAATCCTGGTATAGTTATGTTGGACATCTGCTTGGGCTTGGAGGTTTATCTCTCCTGAATTGTCAACTTCAGGGGATGGGGCATGGATCTTGTGGAGTTCGGTTTTAAATTCTGGTTAAAATTGCAGCTGGGATCATACAGTCTTCATTCTGGTCAGAAGTGACCCCAGGGAAGAAAATTAAGATCCATTCATAATGCAAGGGACAGGAACTGAAAATGTGTACATGTCCTATGATCTGTCATGTGTGTGGTGGTCCCTCCAGAACAGGTGGACTGATGTGAGGACAAGGGTGGTGCACTATGGCCCCGAGTGAGATTCAGTGATAGTTAAGATGATTCGGAGTTAGTATGATATCAGTGCAGTAAAGGAATTACAGTGAGCCAAAGAGTTCCTTCAATATGTGAATGAAACCCATTTGGGACCACAGTGAGGTAAGAGTCTTAAGGACTAAAGTTCACCAAAAAGACATCAAGAGTTTTTCTCTCCAAGTTACTGAGTGTATTATAAATTTGCCAGAAGTCACTAGCTAAGACTTCAACAAATAATTCTGGCACGTGAAGTCCAGTCACCATAGCAGATCATTCCAAAGGCTGGCTGGGCAATGGGAAGGGAAGAACCCTGGGGCCCCTCTTCTTTTGAGCGGCTAGCCCTACAAAACTGTGCTCTTTTGCAATGTCAGCATTGAGCTTCTCATAGCCTGAAGCTTTGAATACTTTGCCAGAATGTCCTTGCTTTTTCCATGGTATTTGTTTTGATTTATCTGCCTGCTAGGCTCCCCTCCTCCCTTACCTCACAACTAGATTTGCTAGTTTCTGAAGAATGAAGAATGTGGTTAGCAGCCCATTTCTGTACTTTATCAATGTCATTCTTTCTGTTTCCAGAACAAACTAATAACACGTTGCATGCACCCAAACTTTCTCAGGTTGAACTTGTCTTAGTTTTCAGTAATTTTTCAGTTATGTGTTGGGACTTTTTGGCACAGAGACTGTGTTTTTATCACTCCTGTAACAGACATGAAGAGTGGGATGCTCCTTTTTTTGACACATCCTTCTGTACCTCATAGAGATTTGATAATTTCATGGTTTAGATTGACCATAATGCCACAAGTTCCTCATGACTTTATAAGGAAACTAGCATTCCTGTAGTTTGGCTTCAATGATTGAGAAGTTATCCTCTGAATTAACTAGTGGTGTAGCCACTGGCTGCCTTCTAGGCCCTGTGCCTTCCTCCTGCTTCTCCTCACCTTGCCATCAGCTCAGAGTCTTCTTCTCACTGATCTTCATGTCACTACTGCCATCTTCCTCAGAGTGCATTCTGACTGTGCTCTCCTAAGACTTCCCATACCATTTCAAAAACCAACACAGCACACTTAGTTGGTAGCATGGGTCAGCCTGCCGTCCCACACAACTCTATCAAAGGAAAGATCAGAAATACTTCCCACCTCTATTATTGTTACTGAGCTGTTCTCAAAGGCATCCACTGTATCATTAGTCCTGAAAGAAAATCCTGCTTTTGTAGCTCTAGCTTTCCCAACACAGACAAATGCACAGAATTGTTTTACTGGGTTTCTTCTTTGTTTGGTTTTTGGAGTTTTGTTTGGGGTTGTTTATTTGTTTTAATTTTTTTGTTTGTTTTATTTGGTTTATTTATTTCTTTGTTTGTTTAATATAAAGAGATATCTAAAGGCTCACCCACATCCTTTATTCTATTGTGATCTTTTCTGCACCAAAGACAGGCTCTAGTAGCTAGCAGCAGTATTATTTTATACACATTAATTTTAAGTGAAAAATGTATTCCTATCCTATTGTGAGTAGGAATGTCCTATTTCTGTATCTTATGTCACAGTCTGTAGAAACTGATTTGTACAAGAGCTCAGAGTACATTCCCTCCTCAGGTCCATCTATGCAAAAGATTTATTAATTATATTTTGTAATTTATTTATTTTGAGCCTCTTCCATGATACATGTTTTCTTGAGACACATCACATGTCACCAAGTGTGGAGACTTGCCAAAAATATTGGAAGTCTTTGCCTGCCAATCCCATGGGCTTTCGGAGAGATTTTTTTGTTTTTTAATTGTCTCATTGGATCAGAGCGTTTGGAGATCAGATGACATCAGATTTAGGATTTAACAGAGCAAACCTAGCACGTAGAAATGAAGAACTGCAATGGGACTGCATGCTGCACCAGGACAAGAATTCTAAACAGGTACTGTGCTCTGAGATGCCAGAAGAACATACTAAGGGGTTAAACTGGAGACCTGCTTTATTCCACTTATAAATCAGGCTCAAACCTTAGTACATTTCCACCAAAGGCCTGCCAGAAAGAGGCCCTGGAAAACAGGCTGTCTGGGGAATGTAAGGATATACAGAGCTCTGGCCAATTTGATCACAAGTTGACATGTAGCCACATTCTGCAGTAAAGCACAGGTTTGTTGGATCAATAAAGAATAGAGTGTTTTGTGAACTTCTTAAAGAAGTCTATCTTTCAAAATATGATACCAGGAATCTTGGGATAAAGATGATGCATAAGCTTTATATCTGTTGGAGTCTTGGGTATTTGCGTTTCTGTCAGTATGGGAATTCCCACTGGTAATCTTCAGGTCTGACTGGTTTAGTGAAGATTTTAATGGGAAAAAAAAGTGTGGGGGAATAACTGTACTAATTTCTCAGTAATTTTTGAAAATCTGACAAATCTGACACATCTCAAAATGTGGCAAACAGTTTAAAATCTTAGAGGACAGATTTAAAACAATACTTTGGAATGTGAACAGTATATACTTTTTTGGTTTTTTTTGATGATGATGAGCCAGTGGAGCTTGCTGCAGATGTGCAGTTATAGACCTCTGTTCAAAGCTAACTCCCAGTACAGAAAAATTGAGCATTTTCTTAGGAAACTGGGCTAAGCAAGATTAAGGTGACATTTACAGGTATGATGACCCTAAAGAAACAAAGCAGTCAGTACAGAGGACCCTGTGCCCAAAGCATATGCATTTCCAGGGAGTTAACTTTGGATCAGCTGTGATGCCCTGGACCTCTCTCTTCTGTGTCTTGGCCCAAATGCCCATCAGTGGCTGGAATGCACAATGTGCCCCAGGAGAGAGGCTTCAAAATTCCTGACAAAGTCTGAGCATGGCCCACTGTTCTGAACAGCTGGCTGGCACCAGCTTAGTGCAGATGAAGAGGTTATTTCCAGCAGGAACAGCCATGGGTTTGTCTTCTGTTATCCTCCTGTCCTAACAGGAAAGCAAGCTGGATGTGCTAAGGTTCTGCTTATTTCCCTTTCAGCTGCCTCTGCAGCTCTAGGGCTGAAGTTAGCTTTGTGAAGCATTTCCTGTACTTGACTGTTGCAATCTTAGGCTTGCATACCATCCAAGAGCCCTCCTCGCAGCAAAAGCAGATGAAAAAAAAAGAGACACATGGGTCCTTGATCCAAATCCACTGGTCCAAGTCCATGGATGAGAAAAATTTTACAGTATCTCAATACATCAATTTTTCAAAGTTTTACTTGATATTCCTCCTAGAGAGCTGATAAACCTCAGTATGACAAGCGCTCGGGGGACAAGTACTACATTCCTGGTTAATTTCAGTGAGGCTCCCAGAAAAATAATGGGCATCTAAAAGCTTTAAAACATGTAATAAAAAGGGCCAGCAATTTAAAAAATGACACCATTCATCATATTAAGCAATATCAATCTACTAACCACTTCCTTGCAGTCTGACAGGACGCAAGCCTGAAAATGTTGGCATATTTGGAGAAAAGCTGATACCACTACAAGTTGTTTGTAAGTGCAGCAATAATCAGAAAACATTAAACTTCACAAGAGAAGAGGTTAAATGGTGGCTGGAACAGTTTCATGGATACACTTATCCTTTTTTTATTAAATCTGAAACAATTTTCTTTCAAAACTTCATTCCAGAGTGCATTGTTCCAGTGGGTTTTTTTCTTGTTAAGTGGACTGATGAAAACGTGATGTTTCTTTGCCACACAGCCTCAGTTGCCAGACTTAGTTTATCAGTCTTATCGGACTGCCTGCCAAAACTTCAAAGCCAACTGATAGTATCACCAATTATTAAAACAAAAAAAAAAAAAACCAAAAAACCTTACAAAAACGCAGTCTCCTTCATTATCATCTTCTGCTGGTATTCTGGTTAGTGGTTTTCATGTCAGCTGTGCATATTTCTGTGTTGCTTTCCATGCTGTTCTGTGGATCTCTTCATGTTTCCTAGAATTGCTTTCCCAACCCTCCCTGAGGAGGAGGAAGAGGAGGTGTTTTTCCCATGTATCCTACCTTCAAACAGGGCTGCAGGTCTTGCTGGCTTCTTTGGACACCCACAGCTCTTTGGAGGGAGTCTTCAGCATCATGACTCTGCTCATGGATTCATCATTATTCTATTTTAACCACACCATTTAGGGACTACCTGTTGTCCTCCACAAGCAGAAGTACCCAGAGAAATAGTTTTGTTTTGCTCCAGTGGCTGTTCTTTCTCCAGTGGCGAGAACGGTTGCTCCTACCCAGGATTTGCTCTTCAGATCCAAACCATCCCAGCAATACACACATCTGCAGAGGCAGTCAGCAAGGCCCTGGTAAACAGCTCACAGCTGGTACATCAAACAAGAACAGAATTTACAAATTTTTGCATGGTTTCATGGTCTGCAAGACAGAAGATTATCAGCGGCCTGTTAGTCTGAAACACCCAGGAACATATTCTAATTAAAGCATGGGTTAAAATATCCTCCAGTTATAGATCATTCATCATTACCAATAATGGTAGTATTTCAAGCATGCTTCCCTGCATACAACTTTTTAAACTGTTGTATAACTTGTGGTGAAAGCACTTGATTTGCTCATATAGTGACCACTGCACAATGACACCTCACTCAAAACCATTAACCTGAATTTTCAATTTTATTCTTTTTGAAGAATGAAATTGAATGCTTGGTCAAATGTGGCCCTTTTAAATTTGAAATCTCCACTTTGCCTTTCTGTATTGCACTGTACTGGCCAATAAAGACAGTCTTGTCAACACAAATACAGTTCTATGTTCAGCTGATACTGTGACAACTTTTAAACTTTATATCCGCTCACAGTTCTGTACCAGAAGCGTACAAAGTCTCTTGAGGGCAGAAATGGTGGAACAGAGTCTGGTGGTGGGTTTGGTTTCTGCTTGTTTGTTTGGATTCCTTGTTTGTTTGCTCTGTGGTTTTGTTGACTTGCTTAGGTTTCTTGGTTTTGGGTTTTTTTTTTTTCTTATTAGGAAAAGAAATGTCATTCTTTCAAGTCTGATTCTAGTTCCTTGGTAGCAAGTATCACGTGTGTTGAGTTTGATATTGAAGGTACCTACTCCATAAAGAATGACATAAAGTATTCATCCTGAGTCCAAAGGAAAGCTAGGAACTTCTTAAATGTGTCCAGAGACAGAAGATAAGGTCCTCAGCTGCTCGTGCTTTGTTCATCTGTATAAATCTTATTTGCAGCTAAGCTAACTGTGCATGGTCACCTTTAGCTCACATTTCCTACTTCAGATGGCTGTGAAACATCCTGAAGTATCCACTTAGTTGGACCTCCAGAGCAATGGTAAAAGTTTGCAGCTTCAGCATCTTCCATGGAATAATTCCTGCCACAGATGTTCTCAGGCATTACAACATTTTTGGCTTTGATACATTATTGTTAAAGAAGGACAGTAAATGATGCAGAAAAAATTAGACCTTGTGAAATGAGCAGACCAAGTTTTTAAAAACAGGAGGGAGAGGGATTTTATTGTACGCATGGATTCCTCATGCCTAGAAGTTCTGATCTTGTAAATACAGAGGAATTCAGGCACTTCCTCAAAACCTGAAGAAGAAACATGATCAGATCTATTAAAAACAGTTTCAGGAGTGCTGGTCACCCTTGACTGAATGCTGGAATTACTATATAAGCCATCACTCATCCTCAAATTAGAATGAACAAACCACTAAGAATGTGATTGAGGGGATCATCTTTCAGCATAAAAATTATTTCACATTGCTTAAACACATGATTGTCCTATTTCTTGGCATTCAATAGATATGCTTTACGATGACATTATTATTTATGAAAACAATACTATTAATCTTAATATCTTGAAAAACTTTAGAGAAGGGTCACTAGCATTTTGCTACTTGAAATATGTCAAATTTCCTGGCCAGCTGCCAGAGGAAGTGTTGTTTACCTTACTGCACTTAATAGACAGTAGATCCCATGCTGTCAGATGTGACCTTTCTCTGTTGCTCAAAATTTAGGGGACACCAATAGTACTTTGAACAGCTGGTGAGCATGGCACAGACCCCATCATCTGAAAAAAGATAGTAAAGTTTGTCAGATGCTTTGGTGCTCTTCAAAGCAACAGAACTGACTTCTATTATAACAGGTGATTTGTTTCGACCTTCAGATATGTATTAAAAGCTTCTTCTGACTTAAAGATAAGCCTCCTCTTTCTGTTCAAGGTCAGGATTTGATCTGTGCTATGGCCTGAATAAAAACTCTGCCTTGCTTGCCATGGTCAGAGTGTCTGGGTCAGAGTGTCCGGGACTGCCTGCATCTTCAGCTCCAGGAGCATGTCATTCAGATGTCTTAACTTTGCAAAGTCCAGCAGAAGGGATAAACTGTAATATTTGCACTAGAAGCTTCTCACATATTTTGTACTGCATGCAAATATTTCCCCACTTCTAACATTCCCTGGTATATATGTTTCCACCAGGAGGGGATTGTCCAGTTGTGGCCTTCACCCATCAGTCACTTTGTGACATTATAAATTATTTGAGAGGAAAAGGTACTTAAACAACAATTTTTAAAACATTTATGCTAAGTCAGAACTATTGTGGGTTTATTATGAGTTAATGGAGGAAAGGAGCAGGTTTGAATTCTCCACTGAAAACGTGAGACAATAAGGTGTATTTTACAGACACAAACTGTAAACTTTGAAACATATCCCACTCTGTTAATAAGGGCAACCTTCCCATGGGTTGAGAACTTCTCAGAACTGAGAAGTTCTGCCTCTTTTCACAGATGTGGAATGAAATGCCTCAGTTTTAACTTTACCTGTGCATTGTTTTGAGGAGTTGAGTGGATGAGAATGGCTCTACTGAACAGTGTTGACGATGAATAAAAATAAATTTGAAAACAGGACATGGAAATCCTCCTTAATTTTCTAAAATATCTGTGCTCTTCTTCCCATCATGTCCTTCTCTGCAGTGCTGTCTCGTCCATTCTGATCTTTCTGGGAGCACATTCTTCTTACTTAGTCTCCCCAGTATGTCCGTGCTTCTTCTATGGGATGGACCAGCTCTTTGGACTGGCACAACAAACTTACAATGTTTCCCAATCTTACAATGTCAACAAGAAGGAAAAGATCCTTCCCTAAACACTTGAATAAATTTTCTGTGAAATATTTAAGTGACATGCAGCAGGTCATACTTGTTGGAGGGCAGTTCAGGGGCTGCAGGTCCAGCAACTTCCAAGGAGTTGGCTGGAGGTTATTGTAAGGTTTTAATAGGAGAGCAATGTGATGGATGTTGCAAAATATGCTAGGAGAAAAGGGAGAGGCCGCTGATGTGCAAGATGAAGAAAA
>NW_005054620.1:150687-152001 GCF_000277835.1 Geospiza fortis
AGGCCTGAACCAGGGAAATAGAAAAAGTCCCAGGGTGTGGGTGGTGAGGACTGTGGTGAATGAAAACCAAATGAGAAAAGAAGCATGGAAGCAGAAACATACATGTCAAGCTGTGTGAAAAAAGAAAAGGAAGATGGGTGAGCCAGCCCCAGGAGACAACGTGTTGTGAACCTAGTGGGCAACAGCAGCAAAGGCATTGGGACAGGCAGCAGATGAGGTAAGAAGAGTGGGATGCAACCAGTGGAACAGGCTATCAGAGGGTATTCCCCCATCCCTCAAATGACAGGAAAACAGATTAGAGTCTTCTTCTGGAATGTGAAATTTTCACAGTGCAGTGGCTCAGAGCTGTTCCCTAGACCTGGAGCAGCCAGCCCCACTGTAGCCAGCATGAGAAAAGCAATACCTGTATTCTGTATAGAACAACAGGAAAAGTTATTTATCTTAATTAACTACTAAATTAGCAGGAGATACAACTTTAGAGTGAGGTTATTGAGGCGAAATTTGCTTTAACTCTGATGACCAAGCAGACTGTAATGCCTAATCCAATGCCTTGATTTTGCAAACAGAGATGTTTGTGGAATGTGGCTCTTGTGCAGACTACAAGCCCCAGGAAATTATCTTGGGTCCAAGACAATGTGGCAGGTGTGTGCTGGTTGAGAGTAAATTAAAAGAAAAAAAAAAGAGAAAAAAAAGGAGGGGGAAACACTGCTTGTAATCCTATTTACAAAGTGCCTAAAACAATGGCACCCAAGAACCACTGTTCCTGGCTTCTGCTTCTGTTAATGCATGGCTCATCATGATTTAGAAAAGGAGCAACTGAGAAAAAACACCAGGAAATTGTACAAGGTTTCATTTTTCAATCTTGCTGGCAATCCGGCACCAACTGGCAAACCCTTTAAGTATGTGTTTGAATGGGAACACGGGATTAATCCTGTTGATTGTAATGAGGTTAACTATGTATTGTCAGCACAGTGATGTTTATAGCCTCAACTGAGCTGCAAGGAATGGGACTCGAAACTATTTATTAAAAACCCACTTTGGTCGCGCCTTTATGTACCAAAGATTTTGCAGACTGGGTCATCTAACATAGATCTCCCTCGAGAACACATAACACTCCAAGCACAACTCTTGTGCTCCTCAGTGACCCTGCCATTTCCTCAGTTTTTCTCCTGCCACTGTGGTAAAATACGTAGGAACATTTGTGCAGCTTTGGTTTTGGTTTTTTGCTTTTTTTGGCTTTTTTTTTCTGGCCGGTACATCCCCCATCATCGGCCCGACGGTCGCCCCCGGACCAGAGTGTTCTGCAGCCCCGAG
>NW_005054620.1:153197-174782 GCF_000277835.1 Geospiza fortis
GCACCGGCTGGACAACTTCTGGTCTCAGTGCCTTTTTTGTCTGCAGCAAGGGAGTCAAACAGTACCTGTGCCCAGCGCCTGGGGGGTGGAGCCCGTCTCAGAATCTTCATCCCGGCCCCACCGGGGTCCGCGTAGCGCTGACCACTCCCAACCTCCTCAACCCGTGTCTGTGCGGAGCGTGTCTTAATCAAGATACCCGGGATTCTGGCTGTGTATTTGGGCATGAGTTTAGAGACGCTGACCATATGCAATTTCAAAAGCCTGGTGGAGTAGGATGGGTGGCTGCTTTAAACAGCTGTGTCTTCCTTGTAGGTGCTATTGCACATGAACTTGTTCAGCTGTCACCAGACAATCCGTGATTTGCACTGTGGGTGCTATCAGGATGCTTTCTTCCTCTTTTGAACTGCAAAATCAGTGCTGGGACAGTGTGAGCTTATTGAGTAGTCAATCACCTAAAATTTTCACCCTCAAAATAATATTTTTCGTTTTCTTTTTCTTTTCCTTTTTCATTTCTGGATGTGAAACCTGCTAAAGAGAAGTGAATTTTAAGATTAGAATTTAAGTACTTCCACTGGAAGACAAGTTTCTCAAAATAGGCAGTTGAAGAAGAAGCAGATTAATTGCTGTCTTTAAAGTTATTTCTTTTTTAATAATCAAAGATGTCGTGATTTGCTGAGCAAATATCAAGTCAAAAGGAAACCTGGAGTTAAAATTTGAGAATTCTTGGCTCTTGTCTGAGTCCACTAAAATAAATTTTATCTCAGCAGTTCATAGGCTCCTTGTTTGAGCAGGTAAAATGCAGTCACAAGATCCATACATTCCAGCCTCTGTAGAGGCTGCTTTGTAGTAGCAATAACATGAAATCACAAAATGAAGTTAACAGTTTTTACTGACGTGGGGGAGGACTGTGTGGCTCTTCTCAACAAGCTGGCTTTTTAGCTGCAAGCTCTTGTGTTAATCTTGATACCATTATCTGCCACATCTGGAAAATGCAACTTATCACCTTATACAGCCTTTTTTTTTTCCCTTTTTGAAGAAAAAGGTTATAATTTGGTAAGCCTTAGAGAAAAGTGCAGTATAACAATAAGTATTTTAGGAAGCACATTCTATTTTCTTTAATTACTGTTTCTTCATTCACTGATTGTTGTTCACAGGATTATTTGTGCAATTTAAGGTAAGAAAACTCTAGAATTTTTTTATTTGCATAATTCTATAAAAATCCAAATTAGAAAGGAACAAGCACTTAATTACTTAGTTCTGTGCCAGTGTGCTCTCTGATGTGGTATTAATTCAATCAAGTCCTATCTAAGTGATGCCTAAAGATTTTTGGGTTTTAAGTATTTTTCATATATTTGTAGCTTTTTAGACCATTTATATGTGGTTATACAGATCCTGGTATTTTTCTTACTCCTCTTACATTTCAGAGGAATAAGCTAATACATTCCTGAAATGCTGTTTAGTCATATTTTCAAGTAGAGAACCTACAAGAACTTTTTTTTTTCCAGTCAGAATCTGAGAAGACCTAGCAAGAAGTAGGGCAAAGCAGCCCTGGACCAGCTCCAATGAGACAGTACCCAGGGGAAAAATTACCTTACCAACTGCTCTTCTAATTGGACAATGTTTGCTATGTCCATATGATATGATAATTTGTTAAACTTATAAAAATTGTAGAAATCCAATACTGGCAAGCCCACAGGCCATAACTGTGGAGGCACCTGGAAGCTCTCAATAAAGAATTACTTTTTATCTTACCATTTTAATACTCTTGCAAGGGTTTGTTGCAAGGGTCTCTTATCAGGCAACATAAGAAACACTGAATTAGATGCTGATTTTTTTTATTCAGGGGCTGTATAAAATTCAGAAGATCTGAAAAAAATAATTTGTCATCAGCCTTGCTGGAACAGTAGAAAATAAGAACAAGAGTTTTTAAATCATTTGAATAATATGTATAATTAAGTTTCCAGTTGTTTAGAGGGTTTATGACAAATTCTCCTTTTCATTCTTAGCTCATCGCAAAGCACTAATGAAATGTGAGATTACAGTCTGGTTAAAAAGATGGCAGTGATATTTAGACAATGGAATAAATCAAAGAAAATCCACTGCATACAGGTGTAATGTATTAGTTTTTTATTTGTTCCTGTAGACATAACTGATATTATTGAATGATTTTGCTTTTTTTTTTTTCTTAAAAAAGGTTTTCTCTGAATCAAGGGTATGCAATAGTATCTTCTTATTTTTCCTTCACTAAGATTTAGGTCATCACTTTACCAGCCATTTCCTTAACCAGATAGGTTCCAAAAACACTGAAGGGGTTTTGTTTGGAGGAGATAAATTTTGAGTGATTTGTAAGGGCTGTTAAGGTATTAATGACAGAAAAAGTTGGATTCTAATGAATTACATAGATGAGGAATGATATAAAAACTTTCAGTGCTTTCCAGCTGTCAGTACAAAGCCAGTTACTGTTCTGCAAGGAAACTTCCCCCTCCAGCAGACTGTCCTGTAATTTTTCTGAAGTGACTCGTACCAGTCTTCAGTAGACCCTGGGTCAGTTTCCTGCAGAGGCTTTCTGACCTCAGCACCTCACTGAAACCAGCAGCTGTGATAGAAAATGTGACCTCTGTCTATGGTCATGCAGTCCTGTGTTTCTGCCATGTGCTAGAAGCCTTAGTGGTTTTTGTGATTTCTGCTTGAGGAACTGCTGGAGATCTCTCATTTCAGGAGAGTCTGAGCAAGGCAAGCTTTGAGAAGTGAAGTCCCTGAAATGTTTGTTCCATGTGAACTTTCTTTTTTATTGGCCATATTTCTTGGTCAGCTAACCCCACTACTGTTGCACTGGGTTGGAAAGCTGTTTGGAGTGACAGCAATTTTCAGAAGTCTTAACCTTACCTCTGCAAAAAAAGAATAAACCAAAGCTCCAACTTCACTGAATATCTAACACAGAAATTTTTTGTTATCAGTTTGACCATTGATGACTGTATGTGTTTTTACTGTTGCTGACAATTCCTACTAACCACCTGATCATGTCTTACACACAAAAGAAAATGCTGAAAAATGGGAGCTCTTGTTATGGATAAAGGATAACCCATGTCTGCAGTACTTGCAAGAGCAAAGGAAGTGAAAAGGGAAGAAGCTCACACTTCTCTAGCTTTAAGTGTGTGAAGGTTTCCCGTTGAAATAGGGAATCAGTATTCTGCATGCAGCTGTGGTAGTCCATACCAGGACCTGGGTAGGCAGAAAGATACAGAAACCAGTTTTGCTCTTCTCTGGCACTGCTGGCTCAAACATACACAATGCAGGGGTTTTGTTGTTCATTGTTCTGCGCAGAGGTCTTGCTCTGCCATGAATGAGCTCATGTGTGCTGCTTCAGGGTTAGAGGATCCCATAGGCTGTGCTATGAAGTGCAGGCTTTATGCATGTCGCTGTTCAGATCAGTATTTTGAAATCCTTTTGGAATTTTGCTCTGCATATGTCCTGTGCATGAAACACTTGACTGGATAGGGCTGAACAGGCATTCCAAAATGTAACTAAACACAGTATTTGCACTGATTTTTATTAGTTGCTTCTGTACCAATTACTAGGACGTAGTGCAGATCTGACTCATTACCCACTGTAGGTATGGGGACTCCCCTGATGGCTCCTGGCTTGTTTGGGATGCCTCAGTGCTATGAATAAGCGTTTCTCACCTTGGTGGGAATAAAGTGTTGGGAAACACCTCAACTACAACAGAAAAATATTTGCCCTGTAGTAGTGAGGTCACAGAAGCAGGAGATTATTCTATTCTTGTGTGTCCTGCTGCTGGTACTGCTTGGCTGACAGGTCTGGAGCTTTGAGCACCATTGAATTTGTATTTTTTCTAATTCTTGGTACGGATGCCCTCATGTGAACAGCTCAGATGTACAGCTTGTTGAGAGCTCTGCCACAAGACATTGGTTTATCTTTTGCTTCCAGCAAGTGTATGTTGGAGGAGAAGAGTTGGAGATAACTCCAACAGTAAATTTAGGTGTTAATATTTAACAATGAGTAAGTATTAAGTACAAATAGATATTTTAGTATTTAGTAAATACGGATGGATTAGAAGTCAATGTTCTACACTTATAGTTATGATGGGATATAAAGATTATTGAGTAAGTTTCCTATAAAAAATCTTGAATATTGCATGCAAAAAAAAAGTCAACAGCTCAGCCATGTCCAGTGCCAGGTAAAGGGTCTTACAACTCCAAGGGTAACCTTGAGAGGTCTACCTCCTTGAGGGGAGATCACTGCCCTGCAGCTAGTTGCTGTGGAGGCACAGCTTAGCAGACTGATAGCTGCAGATAGTATGGTGTAAAGTGATTGATTTGTAGTCAGTTTTTCTACTATTAATGCAGTTCCTGCCATTTACAAGTCCAGTCTCCAGTTTTGGTTTGCTGCTGAATTCTCACTGACAGCCTCACACAGGAGGATTAACCTTGACTGGACCCACTTGCTGAGCATCTGGGTGGAGCAAAGCTCACTTGGTTGACACAGGAGGAGCGTATCCCTCACAGTGTGCCACAGAGATCTGCCTCAAGTGAGGTGTAGCTCCTTGGCATAAAGGATCCTTTTGAATATTATTCTGGGCTTGCCAGTGCACTGGAACAGCACTGATGCTGCATTCCCCAGGGTACTTCTCTAGTGGCACTTGTCAGAGTTGTGCAAGGGCATGCATATGCAGTTAGTTAACAGTTATCACAATGTTTTATAAATGTGTAATTAATTAATAAGAGTGCATGCATGAGGGAGAAGAGCAGGTGTAAACAGATACGGTCTCCTGTATCTCTTTAATCAACTCTGTTTTAGCAAACAAAATAGAAATGCTCAAATACTTAATCTGGAAAAGGCCTGCAAGGAAAAAAAAAAAACAAATGCAATTAAAAAGACTGCTTTTCTCTACAAACATCCAAACTGAACTGGCTGTTGGGTATGGGGATTTAGTCATGACCTTAAATAATAGCTGAATCTTTTCCAAATCTGCATATCTACATGCTTCACTTGCTGCTTTTTCTGATTTGTTGTTTCTATGTATATGTAGAATTTTGATCAGCTGTAGCGTGCTGAATTAATCTTATTTGTATTTTTAATACAGTATGCTCATTGCCTCCCAAATGGAACCAACGTATGCCAGGAGAGTTTACCCATGTTTTGATGAACCTGCCATGAAGGCCACATTTAATATCAGAATTATCCATGACCCAAGCTATGTGGCTCTTTCCAACATGCCTGCTATTGGTAGGTAAACAACACCTTGATGTATGGTTTTTTTCTCCCCCTACATTACTTTTAAAAAGGGTGCAATTCATCTGAGAAGTTTATGTCATCTAAAAAAGTGTTCTGTTGTCCATTTGCTAGTGTCTTCAAAAGGCACAGAAAATCTGTGCCTATGACCTTAAAAGTTGGGGCACTGTTATTGATAATTAATGTCTCCGATGGTAACCATTCTGTTGATCAATTTTGTTAGTTGTGGTGCGCTCTCCTCTGCCTGCTCAAGGCTGCACAGAGTTTGATTTCTGGTATTTACTGCTTCGTTAGTGTGTCTGTCATACTGTGTGACATCATTTTAAAGCAAAGTCACAGCTCCAGAAATGCAAAGTCCGTGTTTGTGACATCAAGGGGGCACTTTAATTCTCAGTACATGTTAAGATATTTACAACAAATTAAAATACTTTTTCCAGGCAGAGACATTCTAGCCTCCTGTGTATGTGCAGAATAGAAGCAAGAGGAGTATAAGACTCTGGAGATGCCCCTTCTGTCCCTTGCTGGGAACTCAAGTGGGATGTCTGTGGAGTATAAGATTCCAAACAAATTTTCTAAATTAGTATTACTAGAGAAATCCATTGGGTCTCTTGCCATCTTCTTAAAAACTCTTTTTTTTTACAGTTCAATGCCATGAATCTTTATTTTTCAACTAAATAATTTTCAGCCACTGTCATGGTTTTGTAAAACCACTACACCCATAAAAGTAAGTTTTATGACATTTGCATGGAAACGAAGTCACTTAGGAATTATAATAGGTGGGATTGCTGTGAGAATCACTGGAAGCATTTTCTACCCCAAAGAATCTTGCCTGTGTCCTCCTTACTTAAAGGGAAGGTGTCTGATTAAGTATTTAATAATTCTTAGGCAGACCTAACCAACATTTTGATCATAACAGGTTGTATGTTTTAGATAGGTAGCATGAGATAAATTATCCTCAGCTTGCCCATAACTTAAAAGTGATGGAATTTGATATCCTTCCAAGACTTCAGTCATGAAGCCCAAGAGTGAATTTTTGCTGCTTGGACGGAAGGTCACGGCTCTAGTACATGTCAGTAGCAACAAGTCTGGCTGCTTTCCTTCTCCCAGAAACCAGTTAGTGCAGGAATATACCATATTGAAGAAAGCAGTAAAAAATAAACATGCAGAAAACATGGAATTCCTTGTTTATTATGGGAGAACTTTGGTTTTAATAATTCTTTGCCTTTTTTTCTAGATGTATCTGAAGTGAAGGATGAAAATGGAAGCCTGTGGACAGTTACCACATTTAACACTTCACTGAAAATGTCAACTTACTTGACTGCTTTCGTGATTTGTGATTTCGATTACGTCACCAGAACTGAGCGGGGAAATGAGGTAGATATGAGGCTGCCTGACACCTTACAGGAATTTACAACAGAAGTTGGCCCTCTCGTGCCTCATGTAGTTTGAGGACATCACAGACATTAACTGTGCTAAATACCATTCCCAAACTATCTGCTTATGTTGCAAAACTGCTGACATATGTCCCATAGATATTTCTGCAGAAAGTTTTCCTTTGGGACAATTAGATTGTTGTCTTGTTCATTTCATACAACTGCACAAGTAGGTATGGCCTACGTATGTTAAAATCTAGGAGCAGCTACTCTGCAGAAAGTACTTGTTATAATTCATGATCTTATTTTCTTAGGGGTCTTAGTTGGAAAACATACCAATTTCCACTGCTGTGATAAACCACTGATGTTCAGTGCCTTGTTCCTCAAGGTCCTTTGAGGAGACGCATGGTGACATCAGTAGGAGTAACACTGTATTTCAAACATTTTGTATACCAGTACATTAACCTTCTATTCCACAGTATGCATACCTTTTAGCCTCCAGAAGGGACTGTTTTGGGTTTGAAGTTTCTTCATCTGTGAGTATTCAGTTTTGTTCTTAGACTAAAATGGCTAAGGCTTGCTGAGAGAAGCTGTAAAAAAAAAGGTACTGCATGGGCAGCAGCTGCTTCACTTCCTTTCTTTCATTCACAGTTAATGGGGAAAAGATGTATCAAGTTCTTCCAAAATAAATAGTAAGTTCAAGCGTAAAGCTTTTAAAGATAGGTTTACTTTATCTCCATATTAAATGAGAGCACTTCATGGGTAGTTTGCTCTCATCCTGCTGGGAAAAGGTGGAGCAATGTAAGTGGAGAGTGCAGAGATTGTCTAGGAAGCACAGTGTTGGGTCTTTTTTACAAGGAAGGTTGCATTTGGTATGTCAGATCTGCCATCTTCTGTGTTGAACTTGTTGGATACTTACAGCTATGGCTGCAGTGGCTTTTTCTTGGGCCTCGTTCTTGGACTGAGGAGTCAGCAGAGCATTCAAAGGAGCTGTTTTTCAGAGGGAAAAGGCACCACCTGTGTTCTGTGAGATTGAGTGGAGGAGGGTATTTCACCCCTAGGTTTTGGACAGAGTTGCTCAGTTTATGCCTCCACAGTATTTGTGTGAGCATGTTTCTTGTGCCTGTTTTGATGTTTCTGGTAAACTGAAACACTCAAAGCTCATACTAGGATTAGTATTTTAAGATGCTGTGTTAAGGTTTTGCAAAATTAAGTGATTGGGTCTTTGAATCTCTTCTGAAGCTTTGGCTGAAAAGAGGGCTTCTCTTGACTGAATATGCTTAATTTTTTTTCATTGTGAATTAAATCCTGATGTTTCCCAAGCATGCTCTTAGGGTTTGGCTGTGCAGCTCCTTGTGAAATCATGCATTGCATTTAGATGCAAGAAATGTGAAGGTTTTGAGCTGCTGGGCACCTGGTGAGGCATCTCTTGTTAAGAGATATATGATGGAGATAAAAACCTTTTCTCAGGCTATTCCATCACTTTTGGGCAAGCAGCTGCTCTTTTCAGTATGGGAACAAAGTCAATGGGCACAGGAGAGGAAAGATTTCTTGCTGCTGTGGTCTTCATTACTTGGAAGTACAGATGTCATCTGCTCAGATGTCGCCTGCTTTCTCCAGCAAAGGGCAGGCCAGTGGTCTCAGAGAAAGTTTAGGAGGAGAGATGTGCATGTTAGGACTGCAAACACTCTCTGAACATCTATTTCTCTCTCTTCAGGTGGGCTAAATGCAAGCTGGCCACCCAGACACACTCACTGGAATACATTGGTTTTAAGATGTGTAATTCTTAATGGTTTTACAGTGTTTTCCACTTAAGAAAATAAAAGCTGTGATTTCATTTGTTCCTGCTATGTCTCGTTGTATTCAAATCTTTGTCCTTTTGAAGTACTGGAACTCCCCTTGACTTTAGCAAGATCAGGGTCTGTGCTGCTTTTTGTTAGGTCCAGTAAAATTTCAGTTGGATTTTTTTTGATTAAAAGCTTCATTGAATGGTCTGGTGTGGACAGACAGCATTTTTCCAAAATGACTCACAGAGGAGAAGCAAAGAAAATGAAGTGTGAGGGTTGTTTAAAAGCATTCTTCCTTGTTTTATTGCAGATACGTATTTGGGCCCGGAAGGAGGCAGTTAAAAATGGGTATGTTGACTATGCTGTAAATATCACAGGCCCAATATTTTCATTTCTGGAAGACATACTTAATGTCAGCTACCCTCTGCCAAAGACAGGTGAGATGACTTATTTTCTGGAATGGATGAGAAATGGCTGCTGATGTGTAATGTTCACAGAAGCTGTGGGTTTTTCCTAGGGTTCTCCTTTTACAGCTTACCACATTCATGGAATAAACCCCCTAAACTTCAAATCATTGAATTCTCATTTCTATCTTATGGCTTTTACTAACCTGTAACTCAACACTCTTACATTTGCATTCCACCCATTTTTGAGGCCTATTCTCCTAATAAAAGGGGCAAGTTGGACAACAAAGTGGATAGAAAGGTGTAGTTCAGTCACATGGGCTGTCTTTGGGATCACAACATGTTGTAGTTCCTATGTCCTTGAAGTAAATCCATGCTGCCTGTATGTAGCCTGTGTCCCCACAAAGCATTCCTTACTTTCTTCAGTATATTCCTGTCTTGCCTTGGGCATATGTTCCTGCACATTCCTCCCCAGAAAAACAGGGAGGATTGCCTACAGGAAAACATTGCTTCTACTTCAAATGGACATTGGGTAAGTTGATTCAGTCAAAAAAAACCGATGGCACCATGTTGTTTCACTCTACAGTTTGTTTGCTACATGTACTTGTATTCCCAAGGGTTTCAGCATTAATATTATGGGAAATGGGTAGAATATTGAGAAGACAGTAAACAGTTCTTATCGAAAATTAATTCTGGATCTGCCAATGATTTTACAGGATAGCAGGACTGGGGGAAAGGAATTTCCCCTTTTCTTGACTGGATAGTTTGTTGATTTGTCAAATCTGTATTTTGGCACTTGAAAGAAATAAATTTTAATATGTGTAAAATTATTGTATATTTCTATTAACTTGTAGAATTACTCACTACACTTCTTTTGGAAAATGCAATATATGCAGTCTACACTCTTCAAATTTTCTAGTCTTAGTAATCTTACAAGCTAGGCAAGGGCTGTAGATTATTCTGTTTCATGCATGTATTGCTGTGTTTAGTAGCAATGTCAATACATTAATTCATTAGCATAAAATTATTACACAACAGTAGGGAACAGTAGAGGAACAGTGTTGTAGACTTCCTGCTGGGCAGAATTTCAGTTTCAGAGAGGGCTGTAATACCATTATAATCCCCACTGTAATGCCATGCAATACCCACTGGACTTCCCAGTGTCTTTCTTTAAAGTTTCACTTAAAAAATGGTAAAATTAGACCAATCAGAGTGCCTCCATGTAAATGCAAGAGATTTCTCTTGCAAACTTCAATGTGAAATTAAGAAAAAGCACATTTAAAGCCAGGGTCTTTAACCCAGGGTTTGTCTACATCTGATTTTGATGCTGTTGTAGGTGAGGTCGCCTGCCCCAAGGGTGGATAAAGGCTGCTTCATCAAATGTGAAATACCTTTGCTGTAAGATGGAGGCAATAATCCCAGCTGAGATGCAGACTACCTATAAAGGCATTCAGCACCATGCTTGCATTAATTGCCTTGCTTTTGGTCTGCAGCTTTCTTGTGGTCAGCTGCTTCTAAATGTTCTGTACACCTTTTCCAAATTTTGATTTTCCCTGCTGAGTTTAAACAGTATATCTTTCCTTGAGACCCTGATGTTTTCTCTGGCTCTCACATTTGAACTGGAAAACTAATGCCTGTGCATAAGGCAGAAGAGGCAGTACAGAGGTGACAGTCTTACTGTGTAAATAAAGAGATGATGTTTCTAAGGCACCTTTCAAGCAAGAGTGGAAAAGATGCCTCTTCTCACACAGCTGAAAGAGCAAGACTTCTTTTTTATCAGTTGCTAGGCTGAAAAAAGGTAATTATTATCCTACCCAAACACAAGAGAAACTCACAGAGAAAGATTTCTGACAGCCAGCAGTGAACATATATTCTCTTCTAACCTCCATTTTAATTCAGAACATTTGTAGGTCGAAAATACAGTCTAGATCTGGGCTTTGTGGAAATTAATTATGTGGTTTCCTGAAAGAATGGCATCGTAGGTGAAAAGCATGACAAGAAGAAATTTCAGCGATCATTTGCAAGTTTTGCTGTAATGCCACAAAGAAGCACTACCATGTAGTATCCTTCAGTGGGGTGCTGAGCCAATGTGAGCATTAAAATTGTGAGCATTTTATTTATGAAAATGTTTAAGATAACTTTTTTTTGTGTGTGTGTCTGTTTGAATCAATTTAGATCTGGTCGCACTGCCTGATTTTGGAGCAGGTGGTATGGAAAACTGGGGGCTAATGATTTTTCAAGAAGCATCATTGATGAACCTCCCAAGTGATGAATTCACAAGCAGGAAGGCAATGATTGCCTTAATTGTGTCGCATGAACTAGGACACCAGGCATGTGGTAAAAAATTCTGTACATGTATTTGCCTGTGACATTGTTTCCTTGTGGTTGCTGATGATGCAGTTACTGATTAATAGAAGCAAAATAATCACTTAACAGTAGAGGGTGTGTGTAAGCACTAGAGAACTGAAAGCCTATTTGATCATATGTTCTGCTGATAAAGCAATGTTAAAAGTAGGTTCTCTCATCTTTCAGACTGCATGCTGATGGTACAGGACTCATTGATGTGAAACTGTTAATGGGACCCTTGGTTTTTTCTTACACAAGTGCTTAAGTGCCATGAGAGAAGATACTCTGGGGATGTAGGGATGACACTACTGTCCACACAATAGACTTAGTACTTTGTTAGGACACTCATACTGAGTTCATCAGTATCCTTTTGTAGGGGCAGTGCACATATATACTGCAAAGGGTATTTGTTTTTCTCTAAGACACCGCCCATAGTACAACAGAACAAAATTAACATGAAAATACTTGGTGCTTGATCTTTGCCCAGCTTTCATAGAGATTTCCTAATTCTTTCTTACTTTATTTGGAATGATAATACAGTTGCACTTCCTTATTGACAGTGTTTAATTTCCTGTGATTTGCTTGAGCAACAACTATTTGCACTTAGTCAGTAAAATTAGCAAAAATAACTTAACTTGGCTAGTGCACATTTACGCCTTTCTGACAATGTCTGTAACTTTGCAGATCTTCAGATGAGCAGAGTGTTTTTACTGCAAGCCAATTAAATAAATGTCAGTGGTTAACTACAATCTATTTTACAATAAACTTGTAGTTCTGGTTTTTAAGAATTAGCAAATAAAATATAAATCCAGAAATGATCAGTTTTTTGTTAAATATTAAATGCCAGATGTGAGAACACAGCAGCTGTTTTGGAAGATTTGTACTTGCCATGAGAGGGATTTGCTGGTTTTGGAAATGGTTATTTGTGTGACATTCCTTTCACAATTTCTCTTCGTTCAGAGCATGGAAATATGATTTTGTAATTGCTTGATTATGTCCTACTTTTACTCATAGCCTGGTATGATATTTTAGAAATTTAATTTATATTGAGAAGTCTTTAAAATTAAATTTTCTATAAGAATGACATAATGCACTGAGGTTGACCCTTATGGTATGAAATTGTAGGTGAAGGAATTTAAAAATTACTGCCCTGAACTTCTGACTTTTTCTAAAATACGCCTTTTTCTACTGAATTTTCACTACTTGAAAGAACATTCAGCATTTTATTCAATTTACACACAGACATTAAATAAAGTTACTTCAGCCTGTTTATGTGTGTTTAACCTGCAAAAGCTGTTTAACCTGCAAAAAATGTGAAAACAGCACTCTGAGAAGATTTTGAGATATTTTTTCTTTCAATTTAAGTGGTTTGGAAATCTCGTTACAATGAACTGGTGGAATGATCTGTGGCTTAACGAGGGCCTGGCATCTTACTTTGAGTACCTGGGAGCCACCTTTGTTGAGCCCAAGCTTTCACTGGTAAGTGGCAACGCTCACTAGCCAAGTTCCATCGTGTACAAAGGAAAGGCAGGAGGTGGGAGTTAATTAAACAGTGCTATTATAAACTTCGCTCCTGGGGAAAGACCAGTTGGTCTTGATTCTTTCCCTGTAGGTCTCCATCTGTGGGGGCACTGGGATCATATCCAGCCCTCTATGGCCGGTGCAGAGAGCAGGTGGACAGCTGGGATTCTGCAGTGGCAATGAGTGGATGTTTGGCCCTAGATCTGTCATGTAGCAAACCCAGATTTCTCTGCTGGGTCCTGCTGTAGCTGATGGTTTTCCTCCTCACCTGCCAGGCTCTTTTCTAATTATCCCAGTCCTCCACTATCTTTATGAGGCAGAGATTAGGCTGGGTCATTTTGAAGCTGCTTACCCCACTGGGTCCCTGGATATCTGGTTGTAGATAAGACAAATTCAATGCACATAGCTAATCCAACAGCAGGGTAGAATTCCTTCCATTTCTGCCCAAATGCGAATAAGCATAAATCCCATAGCATATTAGAAGACTCTATCCATTGTTAAACTGAGAGACAGATGCGTAGGGTCTGCTAATTGCAGCCATGAGATGCATGAGGTGCACTTGCCCCTGCAATCTTAAATGTCTGTATGTGGTGCCATCAGCTTCTGAAGGAAGGAAGGGCCTTAAGTCTGGGCAGTTGCTCCAGGGTGCTTTTTATGCAGCTAAATTGAAACACCATTTGTCAATTTCCTTTTTGCGTTCACCAAAGCTCTAATTACATTTGATTGGAAACTAATAAAGATATGCCAAACAATTTCTGTCAGGAGGATTTCTAGGTCATGGCATATGCCTACCTTCTTCTTTGAACTTCAAGAGCAGCTGACTTTATTCTCTGCAAAACAGTGTTTTAATACCAGTGAAATGTGTTAAGGTCTCAGAATTTTAAATTGGAAATAAATACTTCTTTTTAATTGAAACATTTAATTTAGAAGCTTGTCTTTCTGAAAATCAGCAGTTGTCATTTGTGTCCATAAAGTAAATTTTAATACTGGGCAATAATTCTGTTTGATACATTGCAGTTAGGTAATGTGCCCTGGGAATGCAGAATTAATCACACAGGTGTAAGAATATAGATCTTGCAGTTTTGTGGGTCATAAATGTTCACAGAGTCAGAGAATGGCTGAGGTTAGAAGGCCCATGTGCAGGTCATCTTGTCCAGCCTCCCTGCACAAGCAGGGCCACAAAAGATCCAATTGCCCAAGACTGTGCCCAGACAGCTTTTGCATGTCTCCAGGGATGGAGGTTCCACAACCTCTCGGGGCAACCTGTGCAAATGCTCCATCACCTCCACAGTGAAAAAGCTGTTCCTGGTGCTCAGAGCGAACCTCCTGTGTTTCAGTGTGTGCCCTTTGTCTCTGGTCCTGTCACTGGGCACCCCTGGAAAAGCCTCGCTCTGTGCCCTGCTCAGCTTCCCTTCAGGTACATACACTGGAGAGATCCCTCTGAGCCCTCTCTTCCCCAGGTGAGCAGTTCCAGCTCTCTTAGCCTGTTCTTACAGGAGGCATGCTTCAGTCCCTTCCCTGAGCTGTTGACCATGGTAGGTGACAATTACTCAGGAGATATTTTCTGAGGAGCCACTTTCCTTCCCTATTTCTCACGGGGTGACAGCAGCAATGCCACACAGCTAAACTCTGGTGCCTTCAGTAGCTTAGGTTTTAGGGTATTGATCAGGGTTGCAGCAGAAGAAATAGGGAAATTAGGAGGAAAGTGCTGCCGTATTCATAGCAGAAATAAATGAAATACAGGCTTTCGGTTTTCAGTATTTGTTCATTTGCTGTTTAATATACTTGGCCTATTTCTGCCTGAGGATTACACTGTAACTGACTGTCAGGCCCAAGCCCACATTACTTTAAAGATGTAATATTTTCACTGGTCACTGATACTGCATGTAGGAAATGTCAGGTATATGGTCCCTTGTTCTTCAGTAGAAAGCTAGGGAGTTGGGGAGCCTGCTTATAGACAAATTATTCACAATAGCGCTAATTCCATACTCCTCATTCTCTCCAGAAAATTAGTATCTTCTGTTCATCTCACATGACAAGATTTGTCTTCTTCTTGCAGGATAAAATCTTTTATGCTCATGTTGTACAACCTGTCTTAAGGGAAGACAGTGAAATAGCTCGATCACTGTCAGAGAGTGAAGACAAGATCAAAGGATCATTTTCTTTAATGTCTCTTTTTGACAACATCACATACAGCAAGGTAAAAAAATAGAAAATTTTTCCCATTTCTCACAGATTCTAAGCTAATGGTATAAGGTAGGTTTGGAAAGAAGTGTTGAACAAAACTACTTTGTCATTCAAAACTTGTTTCTTCCACACACACAAATTTATTGGGTGTTGCAAATCTACTTGGCTATGAAGGAAGAGGTGAAAACATTTTTAATCTCTGTGAAATATGAAGTGTGGGTGTAGACCAACAAGCATCTCTGGAATATTTGAAAAAATATTGCACCAGTAATTGCAATAATAGTTCATTTTTTCTCACACTTTTTTTTTTGTACTCTAGGGGGCTTCTATAACCTGGATGCTTTCTGGTTTCCTGACTGAAAAGTTGTTCATCAGAGCACTTACTGTAAGTTTGAAAAAACAACCCCCTTTGTCTTGATTTATAAGTTTAAAAATTCCAGTTGTACAAATTGCTTGACTTGCTAATGGTTTTCACTGAACTCCATGGATTCTGATGCTTCTCTTTGTTTCCTCCCAGTCCTATCTGAAAGAATTTTCCTTCTCAAATGCTAATCAAGATGATCTATGGACCCACATACAGATGGTACTCATTTTATATCTCTAGTATTCTTTTCCTGCTGTTTGGCCCAGTCCAAATTTAAGGCATAAACTGTTTGCAGAAGACTGCATTGGAATGGGGCTGTCTGTAGTGCAGTCTTTCTCCTGCATAAAATTTGCTTTGCCAGTTCCTCAGCTAATGTCTTCTCAAGTGTTTATTTGGCTGTTCTGCTGCACCTGAGATCAGTGGGACTGAGTACAACGAGTAGAGAGATAAGATAGGAAATCAGGACCAGGCAAAGTTTTGGGTTCCATGGTAATTACATAAACCTACATGAAATTGCTCCGGAGCTTAGGTTTTGCTAGATCAGAGTGTGTGATGCCTTAAGCTTGATGATCAAAGATGCTGGTATGTCACAGATCCAGCAGAGTCTCTACTCAGGGCAGTAGCTCAGCATTTCACCCTTCAATGGTTTTGGCAGAGAACTGACTAAGAGAACATATGCTAATATTAGGTCATTTTTTAAAAATCCACCTTTCTGGTCCTCTAAAGAAGGCTTCTTGTGTTTCAGATTCTGTTTTTAGAATGGGAGTGCTAGAATTTCAGATACGCAATTCAGATACGTTTGAAGCCAGGGAAGACTGTGCCAATTCACACTAGTTTGGACTCCAGCTTAATGTCTTTCCCAATTTGTCTTTACTAATTCAGTTTGTTTATTATGACACTTAAAAATATTTGTGTTGCATCAGTTCTATTTGAATGAAATCAACTAGTCAGGTCTGTCATAGCCATAGAGATGTGTAGTGTAAGTATATTAACACTAAAAAGGGAAAGGTTAGCAGCAGGTTGTAGAATGAAAAATGTCATCTCAGTATTTCGTAATTCCTGAAAATGGCTTATGCCAGTATTACGTCTTTATTAGGATGTCAGAAAGGTTCCTTGGAATTTGTTACATTGATTTTTTGCATGAGCCAAAGACCAGCAAGCTGCTTAGCATTATTTTCACTACTAGGTTAGGAGCACTCCCAGAGATTCACTGAAGCAATATCAGTAAGTACCTGTTCATCATAAGCATTTCTAATTTCTCTTTCACTTTCAGGTCGTAGATGCACAGGATGAAGTTCAGCTGCCAGCACCTGTAAAGCAAATAATGGATTCCTGGACATGCCAAAATGGGTTTCCGGTTTTAACGTTAAATCTAACTTCTGGAACAATCAGACAGGAACAATTTTTTAATAAAAACAATAGAAAGAGTACTGATTCTTACAAGTATGTTTAGCTTGTGTTTTTATTGTATATTTATACCCTGTTTTTTACAGAAAATGCTTCAGTTAAGACAATATGTTTTGATCATCTGATTTTTTAACTTGTGTTTTTTTTCTTGTGATGAACAGTCAAGTAAAATCTGTTTGAGATTTTGCTGGAGTTTGCAATAGTTCTGCAGATTCTGCTTGTTTTTTCGAAAAGTTGCTTTCCTCTGGAATAAGTGACTTTTCCAAATCAGACGTATGCGATGAGTGTGTTGCAGGCACGATTTTTGCCTGGCATTTTCTTCTTTCCTCATCCCTTAGGTCTACGGCCTGGGCACCTGGATGAGCCATGCTTAGCTTCTTTCCAGTGCACACATTCCCAGTCTCTTCTGCCTGATGAGGATAGAAGGGTTGCATTTAAATACTTAAATAAATGACCCCTTTCTCAGAAAGTGCTGATACCCGAACAACAGTTTTAAGTTCTTGTCAATGAGCATTGCTAAGTGTCTGGGGCTTTTGAAAACTTACTAGATGTCTGAAAATGATGATAGAAGTAGGTGCCTTTCGTCACCCACTTTGGAAACTCCTGGCTAGGGTTTGAGCATTTATGAAGAAGCACTTTTTATGAGTTTTGGGGTGCATGGATGGAGCCCATGAGATGAATTGTCATGTGAGGAAAAAGTGTAAAGAGCAAAATCCAAAGCAGTTTTTCCTTGGAAATTATTGCTGGTAATGCAAACAGATAAAAGGAATTTTGACAGGAGCCACAGGGCTTCCTTTGCTCCCGATCTCCAGGAACTGTAAAGCATTAATCCATTCAATATTCTTGGTTAGCTCAGATAAGGAATTCTAAGTCACAAGTGTGAAGTCCTGTACAGTTAGCAAGCACAAATTACTGTGTGAATGTAAGAAAGCCCAGGACCCATATTACAGAATTTTTCAGGCATTTGAAGCTTTCATCTCTTTTACCAGAAAGGAGTTTTACAGTCCCTCAGAAAAGAAATGACAGTTGTTGGAAAGACAGTTGTTTGCTTTCCTGGGACCTTTGTTTGGTAGATGTGCTTCTGAAAAGTAGCTTTAAGGTCTCCAGAAATAGGGTGAAGTGTAATAAGTGAGTAGAGAATAAAATTGCTGCCTGGAGAAGGAAAGATAGAACAGAAAAACAATGGTATTGAAATACCTAGCACTGAACAATATTCTTGATATGAGTGCCTTTTAAAAGCCTTCATAAAGCTCCCTTTTGGAGAAGATAAATGCTGATCCAGCAGAAGTACCATTATCTGATGAGGTTGCGTGCATCAGAGAGGACAGAAGGTAGATGGATATTCTTGTAAGATGGAACTAATCTGCACTGTCGTTTAGCATCTTCTAAGAGGGGTTTTTAAATATAAGAATTTTAATCATATCCTTTTATTTGTCAAGTAACACCTGGATCATTCCTATTTCTTGGATGAGAAATGGATCATCACAACCCTTAACCTGGCTAGATAAAAGCAGCAGTAAGTAATGTATTTGTTTGCACATTCTAAAAGCTGATGAGAACACTTGAAAGTCTTTTTAAAAAAAGGATATATTTGAATTAAATAGGGAGATAAAACTTTAATACAGAAATGTCTCTGTTTATCCATAGCAATGATTTTGTGCTACAAAATAGCAGTAGATTTTCCATTAGGTCAATATAATATTCTTTTCTCTGTTATATCAAACTTCAGTGCAAGTTTGAGTTTTTAATAAGATGGTACAATACATTTTATGAGTAGAGATTTCCACAGAAATTAGTATTTTATAATTTTTTACACAAATCCAAACTTTTAGGTCCTCGTGCTTCTGTAATATTCTTCCCCCAACAGATCTCATTGATGTTAATGACAGCTTTTGAATATAGACAGGATCTCAGCTGTGAAATATCAGAAAATTGTCAGCTCAAGTAGTAGATAGAAGACTGAAAAAATTAACACTGGCTCTTGGAAGTGACCCAAATATTATTGGACATTAATACCTGTAACAACAGGAAAATTAATGTTTTCAACAGCATTTAATTTGTTTATGCAAATTAAATTTAAAATTATCAACATAATAGGATTTTTAAAATTTTAAATTCTTACAACAGAAAGTGATTTTATAGGTGTCTCCAAATAAAAAATTCAGTTCTTTCTGAACTCAGTGCTTTCCAATAGCTTTTTTCTTTTTTCTTTTTTTGAGAAAGAAGTATAATCATTAGAATGGGGTAATCATTTTGCTTTGGCAAGTCAGGCATGCATCAGGTTTTAGATGAGTCAAAATCAGATGCAGAGACTAATGCAGTGGAATGCTTGAGAGCAAATCTTCAATATGCTGTGTGCATTGCAGCTCTCCACCCTGTGTTGGCAGGGGTTAAAAGTTACTTCCTCTTTTTTTTTAGGCAGTAAGATAGCTTGAGTGATCATTAATTCGACTGTATACAGACAGGCAAACAAGAAAAAATGCATGTATATTCCTCTGACCACGAGATGAATCTTGCAGTACTTGCTCTGTCTAAACACTGGAGGGTTCAGAGCAGAGCTCTGATGGCTGTGGACTACTCACCAGTATGGACTTACTGTCTTAACAGAGTGTGCCTTCTCAAATCAGGATGTGAAAACAGAATACTCTTCTGATGAGGCAGCTTAGAGCCTTCAGGGCTGCACTGGCTCCTTCAAAGCACAGTAGGCTCTCAGGAGCAGTCAACCAGGCAAGAACATATGAGTAGTGAGATGGAATGCAGGAGGAAGCTGTTAGTGAGTGATGTAGCTCAAAAGGACTATGGAACTATCTTCTTTAAAATAAGCATTTTTGATTACTTGTCTCTTGGTTAAACTTAATAGGTTTGGGTTTTTTTCCCCCTTGATCTGCATTTATCTGAATAAATGGAGATGGGTGGTCAGTTCTTCTGTGAGGTGCTGACCACTGTGTTTTGGAGCTGGGAGCAGCAGGTGGGCTGTGGATCTGTGCCCTGCAACAGGCATGGGAGGATATTGCTTCTCATCCTGAGAATTTACTGTTGAGTAAACTTCCTGAATTCTCACAGCTGCCTTTCAGCTAAAGGGCTGGAGCAAAGTGGGTCTTCAGCCTACTCCTTAGAATCCAAAGGTGCTCAGTACCTGAGGAACCATTGGCTTGTTGAAGTCATCTTGCTGGGCAGAGCAGAGATCTCAAGTGCACTGAGCTTTTGGGGGGTTCTTTTTGAGTCCAGCCTCAAACTTGTTTCATACCTCAGAGGAGTAGCAAGTCCATTGTTTGTAAATTCAAAAGAAGCAGTGCATGGAAAACAAAATGATACATTCTAATGTCACTTTGCAGAAATGTTTCCTGAAATGCAAGTATCAGAGTCAGACTATGACTGGATCTTGCTAAATGTAAATTTAAGTGGATACTACAGAGTGAACTATGACCAATTAAACTTGAAGAGATTAGCACACTTGCTTGAAAATGATCCAAAGGTAAGATCATATTTGTTTTCTCAAGCTTATGAGCAGACTCTTTCTATATATTTTTTCATGCAGTTTTTACCTGGAATCACATTGATGAAAATCTGGAATAATGACAAACCCACCACTAGTCAGTGGCTTTTTGTAGTGGAAGATGACAGGCCTGAACAGTTCCAGACAACTTTACATGACATTTCGTCTTCAAATTTGTGCTACTAGCCTATGGTTCTTCTACTCCCTTTAAATCTCTCTCAAGGAGCTTTCAGTATGAATGTGGGATTTCAGCCTTAGCTGGTACAAAGTAATTATGAAGAAGGAAAATTGTGAGAAAGTTTATTTCCATGTTTTGTCAAACCATAGTGTTTCTGCCTGTAGAATTAAAAAAAAAAAAACCTAGCTTTTTTTTTTTTTTTTTTTTTTTTGTGGGTTGGTTGGTCAGGGTTTTGTGGATTTGTTTGTTTGGATTTTTGGTTTTGGATTTTTGTGGATAATTTTCCTAGAAGTTCCAATGAATTCTATTTGAGCTCTTTCAGTCCTCTGTAGACAGTGACTTAGAATAGATTGCATCCCACCTTTGACTTGTCATAACCTGAACTGAAGGTGAAAGTGGTACAGAACAAATGTGACTTTATATGGGGTTGCATGATCTCAGTGTTGCCTAATCCTACAGTGAGCCAGAGATGCAGTAGTAGTGTCAGCTCATTCGTTTTGGTAACAAAAGTGAAAAAATTTAACCTTTTGACCTAATAGTAATCAGTGCAATCTTTCTCTAGAGAGTCTGGACACGAGGCTGATCAGAGCATATGAAACCTTCCTACAGCACAGTGGCTTCATTTCTTCTAGGCTTCTTTCTTTCAGGGCAGATCTATATCATCAAGATGTTGGGTGTGTGCTGACTTGGGCCATTTTTTGGCACCATACAGGGTTGCAAAAATGTAACTCTGGGCCAGACAGGAGGGGCAGGAATAGTCTATTAAGTATAGGTTTGGTCACATTCAAACAAGACAGGTTCACAAGTAGCATGGGCTATTAAAGACAACAAAGGAGTTATTTTGGATTGACCATGACAACTGCAGAAGAGCTGTGGATAACACTAACGGTAGGACTGCCATCACAAGCCTAATTTCTTGAGTGAAAACATTCAGCATGGCCAAGGACGCAAGTCTTACCATAAGGCATCCCTTCTGGAAGGGTGAGGAGGACAGACACATCGTTCTGTGCCTACAATTTTGTGTCAACTTCTCACAATCCCCAGTCATGCACAAAATCAGGGTGCATTCTCTGCCTTATTAACCACAATTTTGCAAAGTGCCTTGGGTGGTACTGTGGTCAAACTGTCTGTTCTTTGTGGCAATGCTTCCTGGTGGGAAGTGTTCTTGGTAGCAGTTGTGCAAACCATCTGTTCCTCATGGTCATGCTGTATTTAATGTTTCTTGGTATCCAGAGGTGGAACGAGAACATGCGGCTTCCACCCAGCCTC
>NW_005054620.1:175176-180058 GCF_000277835.1 Geospiza fortis
ATTCCTGCCTGGTGGGTGTCGGCCCAAGACACCTGACTTGTGTCTGCTTTCAGCATCTCTGCCCTGCTTTATGCTTCCAGCTGTCACAGGGAATGTTTGCTCAAACAGTAAACTGCAGGGGCGTGGAACAGGGAGGGGACAAAGAGGACAGCAGTCCTGCCACAAGAGCATGAGATACATGCGTGTACACAGAGAAACAGCCATGGTGTGCCTGGGTCATTTATTTCATGGTAGTGATAGACATGCTGCTCTGCACCACTGTATTTAAACCTCAAAAGGGAAAAATGTACCAAAATTGTGTAGCTAGGATATTTGAAGAAATGTGGCATTTCCATGTTTTAATTTCAATTACAGCATGCAAGTAAGAGGGGTCTTTAAATTCTCTGCTTAATGGCCCGTAGTTATATGTTTATATACAACGTAATATAAATTATGTAGCTCTGTGTACAGCACATATCGCTTAAAGCACATAAATAATTTCAGTTTAAAATTCAGGATCCATTTCTCAATGTTTTGTAGGCTGTTTTGATATAGAAGACCTGTTAGGGACGTTCTGAAACATCGTAAAGCTTTTTGTAAACTCTTAATGACATGTTGAAATCAACTAACACAACACCAATGCTTTTTGCAGGCTATCCCCGCTGTCAGCAGGTTCCAGCTGATAGATGATGTTTTTGCATTGACAGAGTAAGTATGTTTCCAATATGTTACAGAAATTGATTAAAAAATATGATTGCACTCAAGATTTCTAGTTCTGCTTCCTTCACTCCTATCCATGTGTGCCTCCGAAGAATAACTGCTTTGACAAAATGGTTGGGAGTTACTTAATCTCTTCTTTTGTCAGTGCTGAGTGATTTACTTCAAAATTTCTTTTGTTCCAAGGAAATGATTTTAAATAGTTCCACTGCCATGAGTTCTTAGGGGATTAACCTGTATTTAACAGAAAAAATACTCCAAATGAAGATTCTGAATCTTCCTTCATTTATTCTGGACTATCTCAACTGTGCTGTACTGCATCACTCAAAACCTTTTAAATTTCTCTTTCTGAGTCATGACTTGGTTGTTCAGGTCTGTGGTGCTAAGGAGGTCAGCAATGTTGTAGGGAGCTGAGAAGCATTAAGTGTGTCTGTGCCTCACATGTGCCAGAGGTGCCAAAAACATCAGACACGGATGATGAGGGTGTCCCTATGACGAGGGACCTCAGGGATGAGGTGACCAAAGCACACAGCCCTGCTTCAGGGCCTGTGGAAGTACCTCTGACAGGATGAAGTAAAAATTCCCATTTCTCCTCCAGTAAGAATGTCCTTTTCCAGAAGAGAGCTCAAAACTAGGAGCTAACAAGAAATGTAACTGTGAAGTACAGAACTGCGCTGCTATATAAGTACACAAAAAATATTTTTTTTCTGTAGGGGGGGGGACTTGAATTGGATTTTTTTTGGTGAAAAAATGAATTCCATGCTTATTACACACTGAGGGACAGAAATGTCATGCTGAAGAAGTTAATTCCACAAATAGTGTGCCTGTGAATTAAATTGCTTTGACTTTTGCAATATTCCACAAAAGAATATGTAATGAAAACAAGTTGTTTCACAATAAAAATAAAGTTGTATTATAACTAAAACAGTACTTTTCTTCTTAATTCTCATCCAGTGGGACAGACACCTGCTGTCAACGTGTTTGTACCATATCCTGCAGACACAGAGTGTGCATGCTGCCATGCTTACTGCCATGATTGGCCTATTCCTTTGACAGCAGCGCAGTGCTCCTTCATAGATGTTTTTAGAGTTCAACTCCTAAAATCACCATTCATTTATATTTCTTTTATTTTTTCCAGTGCCTTTTCTAGGTTACTTTTCACACAGTATACAGATGTTTTATTGTCTGCTCCATAAATAAACATATACGTGTGGTAGGTGGTTAATGTGAATAAGCGTGCTAAAAAGTGTGGGGCTTTTTGTTTTGTTTTGGGGTTTTTTTACATAGCTTTGGATATGTTCCAATTGAAACAGCACTTGAGCTAACGAAATACCTTGCCAGAGAGGATGAACTCTTCATATGGAATGTGGTATTGTTAAACCTTATACCTGAGAATTTGGAAAGTACGCTGAAGAACCATGAAGTATATCCACTTTTAAAGGTATGACCATTTTGTTAGTTACCAAAGATATTAGACCATACAAATACATTAGTCTAAAATTATTGATTTTTAAATTCTGAAGCATGTAGTGGTGGCTATGATGAGTCAGAGAGCTTGTGATTCCTTTTCCATGACTTTAGCAACTTTTGGGGTTTTATTAAAAAGGAGGAGGTACTTAATTATACGTATTAGTCAATGATAAGTCCCATTGAGTCTTATCTGATCCCTATTGAAAAGCAGAAATGCATTCACATTCCTTACATTAAGCTTCATCCTTGGTTTTTTGAAACAGTGAATTTGGAAAACAGAACTGTCTGTCAGTAGTAAGTGAAAGGACC
The DNA here is from genome assembly GCF_000277835.1 of Geospiza fortis. Lineage (NCBI taxonomy): Eukaryota > Metazoa > Chordata > Aves > Passeriformes > Thraupidae > Geospiza > Geospiza fortis. The sequence goes on from NW_005054620.1 coordinate 177,652, forward strand.
AACACTGCTATGTATAAAAGGCATATAGTATATTTGTGCTCTGTGCTTTGTACTGCTTTCCATTCACCTTCATGGAGTGAAAGAAGGAATAGTGTTTAGATACTAAATGAAATTATTCTCTCCCATATTTGACTTACCTGAGATATTACTGTCACATTTATTTCCTTGACTACTGTTTGAAGATTCCACTTATGTTTAAAGTACAGCCCCACAGTATTAGTTGTCTTAAGTTCTAAAACGTAAAGGTATGTTAAAATAAGTGAGAAGAACAAAGTATTTTCTATTGAGAAGGGCTTTTGCCTGTTTCCCTGAGAATTTGTTGTCTTTCATTTTAAGTTCAAAGGTCCTAGTGATGTGAAATCATCTGGCAGTGTGCCAGTTTGAAGTACAGATATATTGTATTTTAGACCCAGTTTATATTTAATTTAATGCTCTGTGTTTTCAAGACATCAATAGCCATAAATTTTTAGGATAAATTGAGTAAATAAGGAAAATAAAAACTTGTATCTAAATGAAAGTAATTTTTCTTTCCCTTCTTTTAAAAGAAATACCTTTTAAAGAGAATGTTGCCAATATACCATTATTATGCAGGTTTTATTCGTCAAAATGCTGATGCTTTGGAAGATGACTATTTTGCTCAGTAAGTATCCTGCTTTTCTTAAGAGATTTTTCTGGTGTGATTGGATCTGATACATTGTAGTTTGCTCAAGTAAATTTAAATACAAGATACAGGAATAATTCTATAACTAATGGGAATGTAACTGAGTTGTAATTTTACTGTTCTGTAAGTGTGACACCTTTGACAGGAACATAAAGGGTGATAGTTTAAGGATCATTAATTTTAAGGATCATTTAATTTTAGTGGCAGTTCTCATTTGTCAGAAAACAGGCTGCTTCTAGTTGAAGAAAAACGGACAGCAATGAACTTAAGATCTGATTTTTGGGTCAACTACTAGCTCTTCAAAATACCTCATTTTGCAAGGCCACTGCAGCCACAGGCCTAAACTTCAGAGTGATTTGGACTAGATGCAACCAGTGCCTTAAAACTTCCAAGGGGGATATAAACCACACAAAAAACTTACAAAAAATATAATACATAGGTTGCCTCACTATATGTCCACTAATACTAATTCTGGGGACCATTATTGTTTGTTTAATTATTTTATTAAAACTCAATTGTTCCTAGTAGAGGTTCTTGTGGGTTAATGGCATCATGTTTTGAAACTGTGGTGGTCACGCACAGTGCAAGTACGCCAAATGTGGTATGCATATCTTTTATTCTTACTGTTTTAACTTCCCTTCAAGAGTGTATTTGGAAAAACTCTTGGCAACAGCGTGCTGGCTGGGCCTCCAAGACTGTTTGGACCTGTCATCTGAACTGTATGCTAAGTGGAGGGACAACCCTGAGTACAAGTAAGAATGGTGATCTGCTCTTAGAGGTGTGCCTGTCTAAGGGAGGTGGAAAGTTAAAAGGCTGTGACAAGGGAGAGGCAGAATGAAAAATGCCTCTGTACACTGCTCTTATTTATTGACAGAATGGCAGAATTTAAGACAATTATGTCTACCCAACCTCCTCCTCTTCCCCAAATCCCAGGTTTATGATGATTTCATAATTGCTGCTTTTTACATAGACCTAACAGGCTGGAGGATGCAGGTTTTGCCACGGAGACCAAAAGCTGGTTAGCCATGTAACAGGTGAACCTCCTAGGAGTGCTAATATCCCAAGTGGCCCAGTCCCTTTGCAGTAGTACAGCCTTGGGGTTGTCACGTACACCAACTCAGCTTTTAAGCTTCTCTTAACAATGTTGAGTGAAGTGATGTTTGCATGATACAGCCATCTGCCCATGGTGAGCCATCAAAGTGCCTTGCATGTTCTGTGTTCACATCAAGAGGTGTTGGGAATAGCTGCCAGTCCTTATGCTGGTACTGGAGCCTAGTGGTCAGGGGTCTGGTCTGTGACAATGGACTTTCAGGAAGAGGCTTTCTGTATTCAACCATTGTATCATTGAAAAAAATTTACAATGTATTGAAATTCTTATTCTCTTTTCCTCCCTCTTTCTTTTGATGTTTTTCTATGCAATAGTCAAATAGTGTTGGCACTGGTGAGTGAGTATTTAAAGTTTCTTTTTATTTGTGGTAGTTGTGATAAACTTTTCAGCTTTATTTGATATATGTTGATACATGTAGTTGGCTAAGTAAACTGAACTTGTACCATTATATTTGAGTTTTCTAAAATAGTTTCATAGTGATCATCCTTATAAAAGCCAAACTGAGTTTTGCAGTTAGACTGAAAAGTTTAAATAGCCTACATAAATTTTGTTCCATTCTAAAGAGAATATTATTGCAATTCCACACTAAAAGCAACAGTGCTATGCTGAATTGTCAATCTGCTTTCAAAATAGTTATC
>NW_005054620.1:180286-189388 GCF_000277835.1 Geospiza fortis
TTCCCTACTAATAATATTTGAGGTGATGGAATACTACATATCTTGTTTGACCTGAATAGCTGAAAATTCTGTGAAATACATTAGCTGATTGGGTTTTGAATTTGATTAAGAATATTAATTTTGCTGTCCTTCTTGGCACTGAGAAAAGTTCAAATGCATCTTACTGGGCTTTATGTGTGGAAAAAATGAAACTCTGAATTTGGTTAAGTTAAACATGATCATTAAAAAATGAACCCAGAAGGATTCTCACATCTGTGGAACCAAATAATGCATTTCTGTTTCAGACTGGGTGATCAACTTTCAGCTGAACATTTCCAAATTGTTCTGGGCAGAACATAACTAGACTTAGTACAGTGCATTTTTATCTGTTTCATGGAAATAACTAGAGCTGTAAACCCCAGCCAGTTTCTCAGTTTTACTCTTTTTTCATTATAGGAGTGTAGTGAAGCTTGATAAATTAACGTATTCTCTTAGATGCTGTTACTGGCTTGTCTTTTGAAAGAAGGAAACTAGCCTTGGGGGAGGGACAGTATTTCAGTCCATTTTACCTTTTTACCAAAGGTTCACATATACTGCTGCTACTCGCATAAGTTAAGAAATTGCCATGTTATTTCTGGATTGATTCCAAAACAGCAATGTAAAATAACCTGCCCTGCTTTCCAGCAGCTTTTTGCATCTTACCCAACATCCAGAAATGAGGGATCCTGGCAGGCCAGTAATGTCAAATCACACAGCTAGGAAAGACAAGTTTATTCAGTAATGTCAAATCACACAGCTTACTCCAGATGAATAAATCACACCCCTCACTTAACATAACCTCAGGCTCCAAAGTCCCTTTTTGGACCATACTGGACACCCTCTGGGAACTACACAACATAAACCACTTCAGGGCCCCCACAGATGCCACCAGCCAGCAAACCCCATAGTAGGCTGCCTGTCCAGCCAGCTTCAAATGTTGTACGACAGAGTTGCAGCCAACTGATACACAGAACTTGTCTACTCACATACAACTTTACACTTATTAATGAACACTTTCTTGCAACTACTGGAGCAGCTTCAGTAGCAAAATAAATAGCTGTACTTTGGCCACAATAGCTTTACCCTGTTGTCACCTTACTATGACCTCTTACTGCAACATTGTGAAAAGATTATGAAACAAATTACTAAACCCTGTAACTCAGATCTGTTAGAGAAGGATTCCTCACAGGGCAATATTTTAGACTGACAAAACTACTCTACATGTCATTCTTGGTGGCAAATCACTTATGTCCCGGTAAATTAATCCAAACTATTTTTAAAGTAAATATAGAATATGCCTATGCTCTCTGTTAGTATGAAAATGAAATCCCCACATCTGCAACAGAACTACCAAAATCCCTCCATCTTGCCTTTTCACTAACAAGAGATGTCTGTCATGTAAAACACCCAAGTCTCTTGTTCTTTCCTACTAGTCTTTTGTATCCAAAACTTAAAACTTCTTTTTCTCTACCTTGTACTCTAAAGACTGATGTCATATATCCTTCCTTCTGACTCACTAACTCTGTTGGTATCATCCTCATTTTCTCTAGGACAATCTGCTGAAACTCAGGAATTTTTCTCAAATTATTTAAATTTGAATTTGCTGTTTTCAGTTTTGGGCCTGAAGAATGGCTTTTCTGACCAGAAAGTTATCTGTTTTTCTAAGTGTATCCCCTGATCAAAGGGAGGGCATTTTTTACACCTTGGTTTACAATCTTGGCTTAATGTAATCATAAGTGGACCAACAGTATGACATAGGGAAGTCAAATGTTTTGCTTATAGCAATTGGACCCATTCTTCTGTAGGGTATTAGTCAAAAATACCATCAGTTGAAACTGTTTTCAGATAGCCTGCATAGTAGAACACTGCTTTCACTGAAAAGTGTTTACAATGTCTTAATGTTAGGGACACATCATTGCTACAGAAAAAATTTCCTGTTCAGCCTTTGCATATGGAGCATTACACTGGTAAAGTTTGCAGTTAGTTTCTGTTATGAAATTCATTGCCCTGTTGAGGACTCTTCCCTGGGGAGGGAGTAATAGGAGGCTGCCTTTTGCATGGAAAAATGTCCCTTCTGTTTCCTTCTGTGCTGCAAATGGCTTTTCCTTCTGGGTGCATTCACTGAAGGAACTTGGAAAAGGCTTGTCTGGGATGATGCATATATGCATTAGTCCACTCTTTAATTGTGTGATCCATTTCCTAGGCTGTGATGAGGAACAGTGGTATTGACACTGTATGTACACAAAATACTCTGGTCCAATTGCTCTAAAAATATTGGGGTTTTTTGTTTCCTTTAAACTGCATGCTTTTAAAACATTTAAATCATAAATAAAGCAAACAGATTTCCTATCCTTATTTACACTGATATTTTATATTTGCATTTTTGTGTATCTTTTAACTGTAAATAAACATTTGGTTTCAGTTACGCATTTACAACAGGGTTTGTCTCTACAACAGTACAGTACCTTTAAATCATATTTTACCTTGCAGAATCCCCTTTCTAATTAGAAGAACAGTCTGCTGCTATGGTGTTGCAGCAGGAAGTGATAAAGAATGGAATTTTGCATGGGAAATGTACAACCATACCAACTCTGTTGAGGAAGATGAAGACATCCTGCTCTATGCCATGAGCTGTGCCAAAGAGTCATGGTTACTTTACAGGTGACCTTGATCAAAGTATATCTTTGTGTATGTAGAAGTAAATACTTTACTGTGCAAAGCTGGTAGAGGTTTGCTTGCCACAGAAACATGTGTCTTGTCAACCACTGGTAAAGTTTTAAAGAGTTTTGTTAGGGAGCAAGTATGAAAAATGGGACAAACAGCAATAAACAATTCTTCTGCAAATACAACATGTGGGCCATCAGGTCTTAAGTCCTGACTCCAAATGGACCAACCAAAAAGTTAAGATATATATCATAGAATCTTGTCCAAAAGTTTCCAGAACATAGTTTGGAACGCTGTGTTTATTTTATTTTACTGTCATTTGTATCTTTGCCACTAAAATGATGTTGAATTCTCTAATCACTCACATTTGTAGTAGCTAAAGCATTTGTTAAAGGGGTGGAATTTTGGCAGTGATGGTCTAAAGAATTATCATCCAAACATTCACATAAACTCCGTGGGTCTAAAGGTGTGGAAGTATTGCTTTAGTCCTTCCAGTGTGGTGGTCATTTGGAAGACAGAAAAATATGACTAAGATAATAAGAGAATAAGATAAGAAATATGAATAAGAGAATAAAATAAGAAATGTTGCAAAGAGACGCCCAACCACCCATACTAATTTCCCCCTTAACCTATCATCCTATGGCCTTTTTCTTGGAACAGACTAGCACCATTCCCTGGTAAATAAGGAAGTTGTTATGAGCTTCTTCCTCCATGTGCTTCAGTAGCTGACAAACCAATCTGTTTTTTGAAATGCCATCCAGGGAGTGGTTTGGGGGTGAAGAATGTTAAGATGTGCTTTCCCTGGCACTCACAATTATGTCCATTATGTTAAACATAGGGCCTGCAAAAGGGGACAAACCCAACTCTACCCATAGAGCAGCTACCTGCAACACCCTATGAGAAAATAATTCCAAAAGGGTTCATTTGGAAGTAGGAGCATGCAAGGTAAAACACTGAGGCAAGACAGAGAATAATTACTTTTCAAGATGTTCAGGCATTCACTGCCACTGACATCATTAGAAGACACTTCTGAAATCCTGCCTTAGTCCTCATAAAAATTTTCTAATTGAGTCTCGTTGTAGGGGACCCTATAAACCGGTTGTTTTTGTGTAAAACTGTCTCACTGGCATACTCTGTAGGCTCCATCTGAGTCACAATGAGGTGAATTGCCTGAAGGTGAAGAGCAGTCTGCCTTTCCAACTGGTAGGAGCAGTTGTCTTTCTGGTGCCAAGATAAGAAACACGTCTATGTCCATTTGATATTCTACACCCTCACTTTACTAAGAAGTGAAGAGTCCGTGTGCAAGAACAAATGTTAAGGACAAAATCCAAGCTGAATACACAGTTCAGGGTGACACCAACGTTGGTATAACCTTCCACATGCTGATATTAGTTGAGATAGGATTTTTTGTGAACTGGATTTCATTTCCAGATTGCAATACTGTATATTTCCATTTTAAATCACAAGTGAAAGGTTCACTTCTTTCCCGCTTTTCTAACAGATACTTGCAATATGGACTCAGTGACACATTATTTTCTTCCAATTGTACTTCAGTCATCATTTCACATGTAGTGACTAAAGATATTGGGCACCATATAGCCTGGGAATTTGTTACGGAAAATTGGCCACTTTTAAGTCAAGGGTAAGCAACAAGTTTTGGTTTCCTTTAATTTCTGTGGCTCTTTGGCTTCTTCCTCTCTCTTTATGTTTGAGCTATGAAATTCAGGTGCAGATTTTCCTTCCAGGGATGGCTATTTGTAACGATTGATTCAATTGAGTATGCAGAGCAGAGTTTTCAGAGGATTCAACTCTGATCAGGGTTTAATGCCAAAGAATAGCTCATCAAACATAGAAGACTTTAAAAATTAGTCTGTTCATGACTGTTTCGGTACTTTTAAGTACTCTTGGGAATCCTGACTCTAGAAGTGGGTTTATCCACTAGGATTTTACAAGAGGGTGTAAATGCTGTAAATTGTGGGTATAAAATGCTGAAGTAAAATCCTCATATCTAAATTATTGCTAACACTAGAAAAGGCAAGTTGTAGCAGATTTGTGTCATATCAACTTGTTCCCTTACAGAGCTTTTCTGTATTCTAAATTTATGAGAAATTTGCTGGAAAATTGTCCCCTTATTTTCAAACGAAAAGAATAGTGCAAGTGTTTTTTTGTACGCTACCCTCAAGACAGCAACAGAACACCAGCTTGTTAGACACATTACTGGTTAGTCTTTTTAGCTCAGTTTGGCTGTATGGCCTCAGAGACATTATCTGTTTCATGCAAAGAATTCACATTACCAAAGTACAAACACCAGATCTTTCTAGGAAATGAAAATGAAGGGTAATTATTGTATTTCATGCAGCTCAAATGTCTAAATTGAATATTGATGGTAGTTCATTAAAAGAGGGAAAAGAGGCCATAGTTACAAACTTCAGTTTGCATACTTGGTATTTGCAGCATAGTAAATAATCACTAAATAGTGTGAGTATTTTCAAATGAGATGAAAATTAGTATATTTGCCAATATGCCATTTGAAGGATCTTTATCTCAATTTTACAGATATGGGCATGAATTATTGCATGATGTACTAAAAGCCATGGGAAGATTTGTCAAAACAGATGTGCAGATCCAAGAGGTAAACCAGAGAAGCATTTAGTCTCAACTTCATGGCTGGTTTGTAAATACAAGTTTTGATTCTTAAAAGGAATCACTGACCATAATGTTGATGTCTTCCAAACCTTCATGTTTCAAGCAGAATCTCCACAAATTCTATCAAAACTGTCTCATTTTCCTCTATGAAATCTGTCTGTAGAGACAACCTCTGCTGTGATAGCTACTGAAAATGTACCAGCATTTGGGCAGCTGGCCTGTTAGGTTGTCACACTGACATCTGTTTAATTCCTCACACTGTTCAATCACTGCTTCCCCCAAATATTTATTTACTATTCTTCACTCCTCTCTTTGTTTTTTGCCTATTAGACTGATGAGAAAGATTTCTTGTTCTGTGATTGTAGAACAGGCAGCACAAGAGGATTCTTCCACCCAACTAGTCCTAGACAGTGTGGTACCACCAGTACCAGTGAAGTTGGCTGCATTTGAAAGGGTTTTTAGAGGAACAGCAAAAGGGCACCTTCGTGATATGTAAGGAGCTTTCCCACGTTAGTGTGAATCAGTAACCTTGCCCCACCCCCTCTTCAGTCTCTGTCATCTGCCCCTTTTCTGTGCAGTTCTGTCTAAAGCATCTGTCAGGCACACAGTTGCTTGCTGCAAGTGAAGTTATGTGTGAACTAAGCCCATGTTTATTTCTTCAGTTGCAGGTTTTTTATAATGCTACTTTGGAAGAGGATGAGAGAGAGGCTATCACTATGCTACTGGAATCTGCAAAACTTGAAAATATTGAAAGGAGAAAACTACTAATCAAAATTGCCAACTGGTTAGAGAAAAACATAGATGATTGACTTGGAAAACAATTTCCAGCATATTACATGTGATTCACTATCATATTGGTATTCATTATATGCTGTAATTAAACGTAAAGCACATTTTTATGAGTGCTGTGGTTGTCTTTCCACTGTAAAGTCTGGATAAAATGATTCAAAAAGAAATCAAGGATTTAGTAAAAGAGGGTATAAACATATTTGCATCTTATATCTAAATTAATTTGCCCCTGAATGAGGTCTTAGGGATGCATTGCTAATAATCTAACATATAGATAGAGTCTTGAATACTTTGGGGGTTTTCTTCTGAATATTCAAATGAAAGATGTGCTGCATATTTGTGGCAAAAAAACATAAGGAAGCTGAAAAAGTTTATATTCTGTTTTGTTTCATTTGTACAGTGGTCTATAACCTGTCTGTCTCCACTTCTATGTTCTTAAATTGCAAAGAGGACAATAGTTTAGAACAGTTCTGTGAAACATAAGCTTCAGAATTACTTCAGACTTGTATGGAGGAAAGGACTACAGAATCCTCAAATTGTAATTTTAATTAAGAAATTGATGCCTTGTCATTTAAACTTTGTTTTTTCTCAGCAGATCTGTATTTAAGGTGTCAAACACACACACATTTGTGTTTGATTAGGAGATGCTTCTGAAGAGACCCGGCTAGTCATCTCTATTTAGCATGCTTCAGCCCCCAGAATGGTCTTGGAGTGTGTGAACTGGATTATTTTGGATAAAATTTATCTTGGAGATGACGTGTGTGACATTTGATGGTCATTTTGTCCATGGCACCAGTGTGCAAAGTCTAGCCTAAACTAACTCTTCTGGAACATCACTGTTCTAACTGCACTGAGGTGCTCGCTGATCACACAATCACTGAATACACTGAGTCCGAAGGGACCCATCAGAATCACAGACTCCAACTCCTTTGCTGTAGATACAAGGTTAGTCACCTTGATTACATAACATTTTGGAGGTGACAGGCAGAATTCAGCCCATTAGAATTAGCAAACCATAATAACTTGTGCTTAAAAAAATCATGGGATCCTCAGTCCATGCAAATAATTTATTTGTAGGGTAACAGTATTGTGACAAAATTACAGTACTGATGATCAGTTAACATGTTATGGATCAGGAAACACTGTTACATGGGAATGCAGGAGACAAAATAAATCAGAATACTGATCTATGAAAAGACAAGAGTAAACTCCACACATGTTAATACAAAGGATTTTTCACTGGTACCCTCTAAATACATTTAGGAAAAATGCTGCCATGATGACTGTACTGAATTTCCTCTGCTTTCTGTGGCTGCAAAGAAAAATTCAAACTATTTTGAGAGTGCTTGAGAAGCCCTTTACTGCATGGAAATTACCCATATGGATGATACAAGTTTGTGCTGGAAACAATTGACCTCTTAGCATTTGATCTAGTTAAGGGTAATACCAAAGAAAAATGCATGTATTCTTGGAAGTCTTCTTCAATTTGACTGAGAGAGCAGGGAAAGTTGTCAAGGCTGTGGTGAACTACAGAGGTTTTATCATAGAATCTTTAGGATGGTTTGTAAGGGACCTTAAAGATGATATAGTTCCAATACCCCTGTCATAGCATGGGACATCTTCCACCAGACTAGGTTCTTCAAAGCACTGTCCAGCCTGGCCTTGAACACCTGCAGGGATGGGAAGTCCACCGCTTTCCTGGGGAACCTGTGCCACTACTGAAGCTGTTTTGCATCAGCAATTTCTGTGATTTCCAGTAGTTAATCACCGGCACTGTAGGTCTCATCATGCGGGTTAAGCAAAGCTCAAGAAACATCCCATAACTTCACCCTATGCCCAGCAGGTTCGAACCATTTCTCTCCAACTATGAGCAACCACACTGCCTTTCTAACCAGTCTTTCATGCTTTTGTCACTTTTTTCTTCATCCTACTGAACAAAACTTTTAATTTGAACCACCAATGTGTAAAAATTACTAGAAGAATTTAAAACAAGAAGATATTTTCAAATAATGGCTGCTGACTTAAGTCTCCCTCCCAGTGACAATCTATATTTCAGAATTTCAGCACAGTTTTCATGGAAGAGGCAGAATGGTGAAGGTGATTGCGAGGCAAGCTGCCTGAGTAGGAGCAGATCTGAAACTCTTCCAGAATCCACACATTTGCACTTGCTGGCATGTATCAGTGGCAGCTCTTGCTGCTGTTGAGTACAAGCTGAGTGCAGAGGTTTGGAGTGACAACTGGGAAATACAGCAGGGAAGAAGAGGTGCATGGGATGAATCCAGGGAAAGTTGGGAAAGCTGCTTTATTGAACAGAAAATTGGGGTGAAAGAAATTTTGTTGGAAATTAATATGAAGACATCAGAAAATGAACTTTGATAGTACTTATGCAGACTGTGTAGGTGTTATGGGGCCTGTAGTTGTGAAGGTGTGCATGTATGGGGCAATTTCCAATAAAAATAGCTGTGTGTCATTGATAGATAGGATGCATTCAGTAGGCCCTGAGTGGGGGAAAAAAGTAGACATGATGTGAAAAGACCAGCTTTTTGTTTTAAGTCCTGCTCTCTGCCTTGAGAGTGAGGAAGTCACAAAGCTACACTTACCCTGCCCATACTGTATGTATGTGTGACAGGGCAGCAGACTCGTGAGCTGGCAAGAATGCACACCAAGCCCAGTGGAGAGGGAGACTTCAGAGTTGCTTAAGCCAAGGTTCAAGAGCACCAGCCAACTTCTCCTCTGCACCTCCTGGCACAGATATCTTGCTTCCCCACTGGTGGCTGTGCCCCCTTTCCCTCCTGGCACCTCAAGAAACCTCCCAGGCAAGTGAGGAGAAGGCAGCTGGTTGTGGGGCCTGGCACAAACCCCATGCCATCTGGCTGCACTGATGGCACATTGATGAGATGGGTGGAGCAGCCTGTGGCTTCTTTCAGGGTTGCTGGAAGTCCCAGAAGAGTGAGTATAGGGTAGTGAAAGGGGATATGGGCTAAA
>NW_005054620.1:189469-192782 GCF_000277835.1 Geospiza fortis
TCCCCTGGCTCAGAGGTGCAGGGGCTCCTCCAGAGCCAGCTGTGATGTCTGGACCCAGCCTCTTGGCCAAACTAATGGCACTTTGGTTCAGACACCAAAGGAAGCAAAGGTCTAGACCATGACCAGGTTAAAACTTCTCTAGTTCCAACTTGTTCTCTGGTAGCCCATGCAGGAAAAGGTTGGCATGGTGAGCATTGATGCCATAAACTTGGAAACTGGAACTGGAAATATGTGACTAACACAAGAACAGCAGACTCATTTGTTAAGGAATAAAGGGGGCACAAGGAATCTCACCTTCACCTTTTCCATCACTTGTAATTTGACTGTGACCCAACTCCTTTATCCCATAAATAAGACAGCCTGTGTGAGCCTTCTCTCAACTCTCTGCCTGCTCTCTTCTGTTGTTTTTGTTATACACACTAGTAAAGAACTGTTATCCCTATCCTCATATCTTCACCTGAGCGCCCCTTAATTTCAAAATTATAATAATTTGGAGGGACGAGGTTCACAATCTCCATTCCAAGGGAGGCTCCTGCCTTCCCTAGCAGACACCTGTCTTTCAGTCCAAGGCAATTGGGAAGTGAGCAACATCATGCATAACCTTGTATCATAGCGCACGAAGACTGTGAATTGGTAACTTTGAATCATTACTATATCTTCTGCACAGTAAATAACAGAATGAACCTACTGTTAAACAACCATTTGATAAGTTTCACTTTCACAATATCTTACTTCAATAAAACCACTGTTGCTGCTGTGGTTCTTTAAGTTGTGGAAACCTTCCCTGCATCAGAGGGGCTGCAAGTTCTGGTCTTTGGGGGGTCACTATTTGTCCTGCTTTGTGATGGGACGAGACAAGGACCTGAGCAGGCAGAGGGAGAGGCTGACCTTGGCTGGCTGTGGGATACCCACTGTGATGCAGGAAGAATATGAGGTGAAAAAGCACACATGTTGAGAGAAAGACAGGGAGATCACTTACTGCCTATCATCAGGATCATGTTGCAGTTAAGGAATGGCACTCCCCAGTTTAGTGCTCCCACTGAGACTCCAAACCATGTGCTACCTATTCACTCTCTCCTTCCTCCTCCCTCTGCAGCTTGATGGAGAGGAGAGGAGGCACAAGAGGCAAGTATTACAGGTTGAGATATGAACGACTGACTGCAAACAGCAATGAGATATGAAAACAACAGTAACAGGAACAATACTTATGACTGACCCGTCCTTCCATTGGCCCTGTAAGGGACCTCTTCAGAAAAGACCCCCTTCCCTGTGGGAAATAAGAAAAGCCTTATGGAATAAAGACCTTTTTCACCTTTGTTAAATCCTGTTCTGTTCACTTTTGCTCACCAGAATGCATGCTGGGAAGGGCTCAGCTGTGGGTAAAGGTGAAGGGCTTGTCGAGCCTCTAAAGTGAGGAAATTATGCCTTAAGTTTTAGTTTTCCTATTTTTCAGATTCTGTGCTGCTTTACTGTGTAGCTCTGAGCTTCATGTTAAGTGTTGGCATGGATTCTCTTCATACAGTAGGTGGACAGAACAATCCTTTCCGTGGGACCAGGGACAACTGGTATAAGCTCCTAGCCCAAAAAGTATAAACAATGGTTAATCGAAAAGAGACAAACAAGGAGGATGGAAGTTCATAACCTGGGGCTGTATCTGGACAATTAGCTCCATTATGCAGATGGACCAAAACTTATAAATATGCGAGACCTTGTGACTGGTCTTCTACTTTGTGACTATTCTGGGTTCATCTTGGCTGTAACCCTGGCCAGGCTCTTGTACTGCCCAAAGTGTATCCATTGAGGCCTTTTAGTAAATGCCTACTTTATTCTTTAACTCTGTCTAGCCTCTGCTCTAGGTCAGACTTATCATGGCATCAGGATGAGTGTGTTGATAGTGACCTCCTGTGTGAGGCACCGATCAGTTTGGGAGACACGGGGACACCACGTGATCAGAGAGTGTTGTGGTGTGTTTTTATCCCCAAGGGTTTGTTTCTTTTCCCCCCTGCGTTGTTGGTTTAGTCTGAGTCGCACCTCGCACCTAGCTGTCAATCTTACCATAAGACTTTCCCCTTGTTGTAGAACGTTCTCTGCCCCTCCTCCTTCTAAAGGTTGTACCTGCCCCCTGCTCTGGTAATCCCCCAATACCCGAAACCCCATTGGCCTGTTTGAACTCTTCCCCTCCCCTGTGTTAACCCCCTGAGTGTTGCGAACCCTGCCTAATGCTCCTCCCGGTCACTTTTCATATTGGCTAAGAATTTGTACCCTCCCCTGAGACCTTCCCTCTATAAGAATCCCTGCAGAGCTGCGTTCTGCGTCTTGTGGTCCTGGATCCTGGGTAGGACGTGTCCCTTTGGCACCTTTACAAAAGACCTCTCCCTCATTCTTGCCCCTGCCTTCAACGCTGAGCTATTGACGCTGAAGCCCTACAGCTGTATCCTGGACTGTGCTGCTTTCTGGGAACAGCCCACTCCTGGTGCACGGCCGGGAGCTAATGGAGAAACTCCGGCACTGCATCAGGAGAGCTCACTGGGTAGAGCAACGCATGAATGGCGACACCACAGCCGCAGCCAGCAAATGTGGGCCTATTTTGGTTAGGTTTTGGTTAAGTTTCAAGTATAAAAAGGCTTGGTTCTTTACAATAAACGATCTTCTTTGGAGCTAGCAAGGAGGTCCGTATGTCTTTGTTTTCATTGCTGCGGTTCCCCTGTCCCTGGCAATGATGTGGTGGTACAGAATAACACCCATAACATCACTATCCTGGACATGCCTGCCCTGCAATTATTGCAAAAATTAACTGTCTAGCTGGAACCAGGACAGCGCAAAATGGACTTGGGGAAAATAATTTGATTTTTTGCTATTAAAATAGATGCCCAATATTTGTTGTCCATTAAAATAGCCTCTGATAATGAGAAACAAAACAGAAAATTAACCATCGCCCCCACTCTTCCTTTTTCCCAGGCCCATCTTCATTCCAGCTCTTTCATCTCCGCTCCTAGAGTAGCCTAGTGGGAAGGAAGGAAGCGGATTCAGCTCAGTCCCGAACCACTCCTTTCTGATATTCCTTCCTCCTCACTGTTCCTCTGCTTCAGCATGGGGTCCCTCCGCAGTTCCTGCAGTGATCATCATCCCCCTGCCCGGCCGCGGTGCTCTCCCGGAGCCTCCCCGCCGGCGTCGCTCACCTCGGCGCTGGCACCGCTGCTCCTCCCGTTGAGGTTTCCCCTGGCTCCTCTGCTCGCAGGGCCCTTCCCTCCGCGGGCTGTGCCCGGCAGGCAGCGGCGCTGGGGCCGCTCTCGCAAGGTGCGAGCGATCGGGG
>NW_005054620.1:192828-212095 GCF_000277835.1 Geospiza fortis
GTGGGAGACGGAGCTTTGAGGGGTCGTCCGCAGCTGCAGAGCCGGGCCGATCGGCAAGGAGGATTTGCAACCTTCTCTGGAAAAGGGGGAGCTGGTTTGCTCTCCCCTCGTGCCTCGCACAATTCTTGCCTGTTCTCTTCTGGACATCTTGGCCCGTAGAATCATCTCCCAGATGTTATGAATGAAGTTCTATATGTCTAATTTAATAAACAACAAAATTAGAATTTTAGCAGCAATTTTAATTGAGCGGCAATTTTATATAAAATGAATACAATCAAATATAATCAAGAAGGTACAAAAAGAAATTTGGCAGTGGTTCAGATAAAGTATACGCAAAACAAGTCAGGGTACGGGGGAGGTTTTCTCACCCTGCCTCCCATACAAAAAGCACAGGAGTCCAAACACAACTTATATACTGTATGCTAATACATATTCATCAGTATTTTCCTGTAAATTTCCTCCTATTTTCGATTCTTAAAGTCTACATCACTATACTCCACAGCTCATGCTCCAGTAGTTGCAAAGGGGTCTTTTGGCTTTTTGGCAGTCGCTTCTGACCAAGGCTTCTCATCATTGTCACGGTCCTTTGAACAACCCCACAGGTTACATATGCGCCCCAAGTCTTGTGTTATAGAAGCCAGCATTATATTCCAAAAGTAAGCCTTATTATTTAATAGATACCTGGAATCATTTCAATTTTGTCCATTTCAAGGCCAATTCTCTAATTATCCTGAGGCCTATCCCATTTTGGGATTTTACTTATCTCAAACTACGTCCTGTATCCTATTCTCTCATGAACATCTGAGAACGTCTGTTTCATAACACTAATTACATGTCCTTTTCCTCTATTACTTTTTAACAAATATTTTCTAAAATATCAATGTAGTTGCAATTGTTAGCACGAATCATATTCATCCATCATACGGACATTGATGTACTTCCCCCGTCTGTTCTGCCCCTTCCACCCCACCCCATCCTTCCAGTGACTGTTGCCAATTTGAACATGCAGGAAGAGACAGAAAGACCTGATAAACATTGTTGTTTGGAAAAAATGAGGGTAAAGAGGGGAGTAGGAGGGGAGGGGAAATTTAATTATAAAATGGGAGGAACAGCACTCTGTCAAAATTTTAACAATTAAATAATAGAGATCTGAAGAAATGTTTGCAACAGGACAAGAGCATCACAGATTAATTGATTACACTGAAAAACATGGTTATTTTCTTTTTCAGCTGCCCCATTTGTCTTGCTGTAGGTCCTACTGAGCACATTGCAGGCAGAGTGTGTTGGGGGGATTCGAGGAGCAATCAGCCTGACCCAAAAGCTCAAGAGAAATTTAAGACATCAGCTTCCCTGCTTCTCCCTCTGCCCAGGCAGGGACATTTGTATTGTATCTACCCAGGTGTATTTACAGTCCCGTGCTCATGGCAGAGAAAACTTGTCCCTAGAGGAACCCATAGGAGTTTCACCTCTGAAATCAATCTCTCTAAGTGTCACCTAAGATTTTAATCCTCCTATGTTTACATCCTTATAGCCTGACACACACGCAGTAGTTTTTCTGAGCAGATTGCCAGCTACATGTTACCACATATGCCATAATAAACAAATACAACTCATGCACAAGCAATTCAGAAAAAGTTCAGGTACACAAGTATAATTAGCAAAGTGGAAAGAGATATTAAGCATAAGATGGTTTAATTACAATTTTTATACTGATAGAGTTAAATTCTGTTTTCTTCATCAAGTAGAATATGGAGAAAGAAGAACCTTGGAAAAATTACAAGAATAAAACTGGTTGTAGGTTTTTTGGTTTTTGTTTGTACCCAGGATACTGTGATTTTTTTTCCCCTGGAGTGATTTCTGATTTATTTTTCACAACAAAACCCCCCAAAACCACTCTGTGAAGCAAAATTAATACACATATACATGTGAATACATGTGTACATGAATACATGTGTAGCAGCATTTGCATCACCTAGCTAAGGTCTGCTACTTGAATTATGTATCAACTTCTGGGTTTAAAAATGTTTGGAGGGAAAGAAAAATATGGTAAATAAAAAAATCTACTTGCCTTCATCTGGATTATAAACTACCTCAGAGAATGGGTGGATACAGGTGATTAAGATAAAAAGATGTGTTGGGCTATTTGTCTAAGCCACAAAAGGACAATTTGTAAGACTTGACAGTTTCAGATGCTTAGGGTTTAGCTGTGTTGTAGAGAAGAATAATGAAAGCCATTAGTGATTACAGCATGCTGAAAATTGGCATCTGAAGGTATCAGGAGAAGGCTGAGTTGTCTGCAGTAGTGCAACAAATAACTTTGAAAGGCAGCAAGCTGAATCATGAGGTTGCACATCACTTCAGGAACTGGGGAGCATATTTATTTTTGACTTCTGGAAACAGTGAATCAAATCAAGAACATTTTATCTAAAATGGTAAAATATTTCTTTACTGCATCCACATCCTAAAATGCATCACTTTTAAATATTTTTAAAATAAAAAATGCAGTAGTTTATTACAAGCTATTTTTCTTTACTTACCTTAAAAAAAAGCTCTAAGAAATACATTTGCTCTGTTGTTCACAGATGCAAATTAGAAATTAGAACTCTCATCCCAGTTTATCCAATTTCTTTATTCCCACTCTTTGTGCTCAGTACTATGTAAAAGCCATAATTAATGAGACAGAAAGTGTGAGGTCCTTTAAGACAGTTACCTGGCACTGTCTTCAGCCTGCTTCTCTGGGGAGCACTATTTTGATTATTTGTCTTCTGTTTCAGTCTCTCTGGGGCTGATGTCATACTTTCAGTATCAGAAGAATTGTGCAGCAGTAAATGCAGGCTGTGCCATTCCCCTCCTTTCTTTGGTAAGTACACTTTAAGATTACGGGGACCCTCCTTGCTCTCTTGCTGTCTGCTCTGAACTGAACATACACCCTTCAGAACCACAGGTTTTCAGAAGGTAGGTAAGTACCTGGCAGATCTCTTCTGCCAATTGTATGACAACCAGAAATTGCACATGATATTATAATTAACTGTTTAAGTTCAGCTACAGGAGCCCTCACTTCCAGATGCAGCAGAAAATATCTGGGTTTGGGAGGGAGAACTAATGAGGATTTATGGTTACTTTGCTTGGAGAGGGATGTATTTGCTCCTCCAGACCCCTGTTAAAGAATAGACCATTGTACTGTCACCATGTTTGTCAGGGTTCTGGTACACCAGCTGAGTTACAAGAGATGATTTCTGTTTCTTCATCTGGCCTGTGTTTCCTACCTGGTTTAAGGCAGTCCCCTGAACACATGTGCACATTTACAGCTGTGAGAGAATGTGCAGAATAGATGCCAAGTGGTCTTCCCACAGCTTTACAGTTCAGTCCATAGTTGATCTGAGAAAGATTAATTTATTCCTATTCTTAATTTGACTGGCATCAGATGTCCATAGAATTCCAAGATGTGTACCTGAATGTGCCACAAAATTGACTGCTGGTTCCTGAGCTCACAGACATCTCTGCAGAGTTAGGCTGTGAGAAATGTGGGACTTTGCAATAGGTCTGTCTAATCTGTGTGTGCACAGGGGGATTAAAGGCACAGGGACAGCATCTCGTCTTGCCCTGGTGAAGGTGATGAACATGCTCACATATCTCAGCCAGAACCTCTCTAATGGCACAAACAAATACTACCTGAAAACAATGTGAAATCACTCTGGCAATCCCTGCAGAGACACTAGCTTTAGGCTGCTGAGATCAAACAGCCTGAAGTGTCTGGGATGCTGGTCACCACATTTCACACCAGCTGAAGCACGTAGCTGTGTAATCTGCAGGGAGCATAAACACAAATATTAAATTCTTGAAAAAACAGATATAGGAAAATATTTCTTTTATGAGAATCATAAACAAATGTAATTCCTTCCAAATCCCAACAACTTCTGAAATTGTTCTCTGAGCAGAAACATCTGTGTCATGGATAATACTGTAAATATAACAGAACTTCTGATTTTCTTCCTCCCTTACTCTGTTTTTGGCCTGGTCAATTGTTTCAAGGCTCTGTGCTGAAATTGCCGGTTCTTAGCCATACACTGTAGCCACAATGGGATGTTCAGCTGTGGGTGATCATCTCCAGAAAAGTACTTGCTGTATTCAAAAAGCATGGGAGAACACAGGTTTTGGAGGAGGAAGAGTGCAATTGGTGGTTATCCTCAGAGTTGAAATTTTTATGGAAGAGAATGGTGTTCAATGCATTGCCTCCAGATTATCACTACAGTCAAACTAAAAACAGTAGAAGAAAAAAATCTGTTTCAGGACCAAGAATACTTTCCTTTGTATAATTAGGTTCTGCAGACTTCATAGTGGGTGTCTGTGTCTCCCTCATTTCCATCTATACTCAGAACACACTGTGGAGGACAATCAGTCCTGCTCACTTTGTTATACATTTTTTGTTATCTCTCCTGGAGATTTAAATTTAACATTATCTACTTAAAATATTTGTATGTGGAGGCAGAAGTCTGCTACATTCTCTGCATAGGATATTTTTGCTGAGGTGCAAGGGCATTTGAAACACATCTGTGGAACAAGATGCGTGTTCTTTCCTGCTAGTATTTAAAATGAGGTCTCTGATTTTGTGTGTTAGGTTCTAGATAACTGTTAGGACTTAGTTGTCAAAGCAGTCAAATTTTTACACTGCCACAGGACACATGGAAGCTCTCCATGCTTACACTGGTAGCTGCTGATGGCTTTTCTGCTCCTGAACCTGGTGTACTGTGAAGAAAAAGGCATGGATGACAATCATGCGTACTCATAAAGAGCTTTAACAATGCTAGATGTATGGTTGGACTCGAGAGGAAATGTAGGAAGCAAATCCTTACCAGGACTCCAACTTGAGCAATAGTTGCCTTCTTTTGAGTGCTGCCCTTCATTCTTTATTCAGACCCCCAACAAATTTCCAGTAGGAAAGCAGGCTCCCCCATCCAGTACATATTAATTGCCTGGTAATAGAATTCCTTTTTCAACCCTAAAATGATACTCAAGTCCCAGAATGAAAACAATTGCTGTCAAGCCTCCCATTGTGAACTGTGTCGCATCTGTCATTCTTCAGGTAACTGAAGAGAACAGGAACCCCCCTCTGAAACTGGCTGAAGGCTGTTTCACCTCTCTAAAAGACATTCCCCCCAGGTAATACAAAGTCACTCCCTTGTGGTTTCTATTCTCACGTTGACTGTCGCCCTGCAGGAAGTGGCTGCAAGAGAGGAAACCTAAGGCTTGGACTCCTGCTTATCTTAGATAAGTGCTGGTCCTTCGGCAGTGTTGAAATGAAGATCTTCTCTGGGGCAGGGTTGGGGCAACAGTCCTGAAATACAGGGTAAACTGATAGAGGCCACTGTGCTACCTTTCAGAGGTGATGAGGGAGATTGGGTAGCATGTGGGGAAGGGTTGGAGGAACTCCAGAAATCTTAAATTATTTCTGGTTGTGTTTGCGGTTAAAAGTCTGAGGCAGTGGTGCATAAAATTTTTAACTAAGTATCCGCACAAGGTTGGTAAGAGGTAGCTAATATGCATGCCGAACCTATGTTGATGGCAGAGAGAGGTGATGTGGGATCACTTGGGATCACAAATGTGGGATCATTTGTGGGATAGATTCACAGAGCCCATAGACCTCCGTAGGTACTTTGTTAGCAGAGTGAGTGATGCCCTTTTTCCCGTTAAACCTAAAACGTCCACATTGTACTTTATTTTTAAAAAGTCTTTCCCAGAGGAGTGAGATTCAAAAGCCAAGCAGCTTAGGTTTACTCCGTTGGCTAGGGTCTCCGGGAAGAGCGCCGTGGATCCGCAGGGAATGAATGTCGCGACAGGCGCCGGGCGCGCCGCGCACGGCCGGGGCGGCAGCGCCCCCCGGCACCGCCACCTGCGGGCTGGCGCGGGCACTGCGCTATCGAGCTCGGCGCCGCTCAAACGCCTGCGATGCTCCGCGGCTGCGCAGCGAACTTGGGGTGCCTTCGGTGATACAGCTTTTGTACATGCTCGTGGCATTGTTTAATACAGCCTTAAAATCGAGCTTGTCACTGAGCTACATTCTGTTCTGCATTTGCTGCTGATTAAGAATATCTAAAAGCCTTGTGTGGATATCACCTGCTTACCTTAAAGCATTAAATTAAAAGTCTGTTTATACCGTTGTATATGTTTAACAAATATGTGCTTATTTCACAAGGGTGGTCAAATGAGTGATCTCGTGGAAGAAAACTGCAAGAAAAGCTATTCTTCCCAGGAAACATCTGCAGAAAATAATGTGTCTCCTGCTGAGGACTGCTCAATAAGACGCAAAAATGTGGTATGACTTCTTCAGTACTATTTTATTATCAAGATACTTAAAATTGCCTTCAGTTTTTTCAGTCATTACAAAAACAAAGAGCTGAAGTCAAGTTTGTAATGCAGTTTGTGATTTAAAGGGCTAAGAGCAATTCTAAGTAAGTAGGGAAACAGAAGAGTATCTTAGAGGAAGGAATATCACCATACCATATTATTCCTTTGCAACTGCAAATTGCATTATTTATGATCATGAATGGTGATGATGCTGAAAAATCTACCCCAGAATCCAAAGCAGACATGTCTGAATAAGGTACATGAGATTGCCCTGTATGTT
Organism: Geospiza fortis; assembly: GCF_000277835.1. NCBI lineage: Eukaryota > Metazoa > Chordata > Aves > Passeriformes > Thraupidae > Geospiza > Geospiza fortis. Next base: position 199,454 of record NW_005054620.1, read on the forward strand.
TTCAGGAGAATGCAGCTGAAGATGCACAGCATCACCACCTTGGGAAAAAGTGCACTCAAGTGCATGGACATTCCTGAATCATTGTATCAGCAGATTGGGCTGAATGGCCACTGCTTTCCCCTGAGAAACAGTGAAAGGGCTCAGTTGTTTGTGGAAAATCACTGTGAACTCTGATGGGAATGACACCCTCCAGGGAAGCTAAGAGATGGCAAGGCAGCTCCATTTACATAACAGGAGAAAAATATAAATTTGTATGTATTTTTGTGCCTTTACATAATGAATGATAAGTGTCAAAGCTTACAGTCATTGTCCAAAGGGAAATTGTTTGACATGATGCTTATGTTTGCAGTGACTTTAGAAATATCTGTCAACGTATGTGGACTACATGGAATGGTAATACAGAGATTATATTTTAGTTTCCAAAAGTATTCAGCAGTTTTAACTAATTGTAAACATGAATTCCATAAAATTGGCAGAAAAATGCATCCTCCTATTTCTCAGAAAACCTTGCTCAGTTGAGCTTCTTTGTTTCTGTCTATGTGTTGGAGTTTTTTTTTCTCATACTTCTTGCTTGCGCAAATGTTTCCTTACTGTACTAGTTGCTCCTTCAGACATTTTTCTTGCCCTCAGATTGTTTGGACATAGATAGTTTCTAGGCATCTGAGGGAACAGTGAAAATAAGACTGAATCCATTTGAGATGCTTATAATCGTAGTACTTGTTTTTACATTTTAGATGAAGATGAAGAACAAATACATAATTCTGCCTCTCACATGGCAACTTGCAAACTCCCTGCCGCTGTACCAGAGTAACGTGTTCAGAGTCATGATTGTTCCATCCCCAGTCAGGCATCACAGCTGGTAAAAGGAATACTTGGTTAATAGTCAGACAAGCAAACATTTTAAACAATCAATATGATCTTATAAGTTATCAGGAATATTAATTTTAATGTCATTCAGAAGCCATTGAGGACACTTGGCAGCTGATAAATATGTTTCCAATTGTACTAATTACAAACTTTCTGTTGTTCATTTATAGCAAAAACTCGAGAAACAACTAAAATGCTTAGCCTTTCAAAATCCAGGACCTCAGGTAGCGGACTTCAATCCTGAAACTAGACAGCAGAAAAAGAAAGCATGCATGTCACAGATGAAACAAAATTTTTTTTATGAGTCCAAGTAAGACCTCTAATTTATTACCTGATTTACTTTAAAAAATGGCTGGTAGGCTGTTCACTGAACCTAAACGAAATTAATAAAAGCATTGTATTTTGCAGAATGATTTCTTGAAAGCCATATTGGGAAAACAAGATTTTTCTGTGTGACTTTAAGGAAATTTTGATATAGTATGGCATTCATTTTTTAGTACCAATGGCTGTTGCAATTAGGGTGTAATGCTTGTATTTCATTTTGCTGTGAGTTTATTAAAGACTAAATACTTGTACGTATGTTTTCCACATGTGTTTGATTTAGTGTCTGAATGCATTGAAGCATTGTCTGAAAATAATTTTTGTTCTCTTTCACAGATTTACAAAGAAGTATGACAAACATGGCAGGCTGCTTTGCAATGACATAGATTTTTGTGATTGCCTGGAAATGGACTGCCTGGGTTGCTTCTATCCTTGTCCCAAATGCAACTCGAACAAATGTGGGCCAGAATGTCGCTGCAATAGGAAATGGGTTTATGATACGATTGAGACTGAAGCTGGGGATGTGATCAGTGAGCTCCCATTTTTTGTCCCTGACTGATTATGTTCTGTTAGGTTTTGTGCCTGAATATTGTTCTTTTAAATTCATGTTTTATTAAAGTAAATCACCACCTGGCAGAGGTGCTTGTGCTTTTTTATTGCTGCCTACCTAGCAAATTTTAGCATTCCCCATCAAGTAAAAGTGTGTATTGCCTTATTCCTCATCCTTGTAAGCTTTGCTGAGGCACCTAGTCAATTCTTTCTAAATCTTGACTTTCTAAAATTGAAGGTATCTAAACTGTTATGAGAAGATAATTTTCTTACCCTGGGAAGCTGAACTGCTTTACTTGTAATGAGGGTTTTTTGCCAATTTCTCTGCTTGTTCAATTACTCAGATGTGTGACACAGCTCTTTCTTTTGTGTAGGCTTGTCCAAGAGCCTTCATCCTGATGCATTCATTCCTTATATAGGGGAGACAGAAGGCATTTGAGATAACACTGTTCTTTGAAACTAGGTCACTACTTTCCGTGTTTGTCTGTATATTAAGTGAAGGAGAGTGGAAACAACTCTCTCTCAGCAATTCTTTCCTGCTGTCCAGGCTGAAAAACTGAAACCAACATGTACAGTCTCCACTATTTTTTTACAGCATGTGGCATGTTAAATGTCCACTGGTCATTAATTACATGGCTAAACAGAGTGGATATTTTTCCTTCTGGACAGAAAAGTGTCTTTAGTTCCATAAGTTTCCTCTTCAGGTAAGACATGACAGATTTTAAATACAATAACTTACACCCAGTCTTCTTATGAGGTAAGTATTCTCATTCATGATAGGCATTCACACACTTTTTGAGGAGTGAGGGTCCCTCTAGATCTTGAAGGCAAGAAGGCTGCACACAGTTGCAGGTGATTTCCAGGAGCATGCTGCTAGTGGGGGAATCATTCCTTGGGCCTAGTGCTTGTTTCTTTTTGAGGAGGCTCTCCCAACTTTGAACATGGCACCACTTTTCTCCCTTACCACAGGCCATTTTCTGTGACAAAGACCATCTGCTCCAAGACAAAGATACCTTCCAATACATGAAACTTGGGAACAGATCCTAAGAATGTCTTAACATCAAAATTTCCTTCTGACTTGCTACCTTGGAAAAATTCTTTTGTTCCTTTCAGCTAATGACACCTTAGCTGGTATAATGCAGGTAGCATGGGCAACAAGCTGGAGAAGCTGGAAGCCATGGTGCAGCGGGAATGCTGTGACACAGTCACCATCAATGAAACATGCTGGGACAACTTGCACAACTGGAGTGCTGTGATAGATGGCTGTAAACTTTTCAGAAGGGATGGGTGAGGAAGGAGGGGTGGGGAGGTAGCCATGTAGGTTAGGAAGAGTTTTGGTTGTCTCAAGCTCAATGATTATGACAATGGGGTTGAGTGTTTCTGGGCAAGAATCAGAGAGAATGATAACAAGGCAGATATACTGTAGGAATCTGTTATAGACCACCAAACAGAAGGGAATGGCAGATAAAATATTTTATAAGCAGTCTCACAATTGCTTGCCCTTCCTCTCTAGGGGAACTTCAGCTTTCCAGATGCCTACTGTCAATACAATATAGCAGAGAGGGAAAACAATCCAGGAAGTTCCTGGAGTATGTGTAAGACTATTTTCTGACATAGCAAGTCAGCGAAGAGAAGGCACCTGTTGGACCTGTTGTTTGTGAACAGAAAAGAACTAGAGGGTGATATGATGGTCTGAAGCAATCTTGGGTACAGTGATTATGAAATGATAGAGTTTTCAATTCTCAGAGAAAAAAATGAAGGGGGTCAGCATAACTGCCATCTTGGATTTAGGAAGATCTGTCAAGGGGCCTGGTTGTCAAAGTCCCTTAGGAGGCAGTCCTGAATGGCAAAGAGGTCCAGATTTTTAAAGAAGAAAATCTTCAGGGTGCTGGCTGTTCTCATGTGCCAAAAGACAAGTTGATGTGGAAGAAGGCTATCCTAGCTGAACAGAAAGCTTTGGCTGGAATTCTGGGTAAAAAAGAGAATATATCACCTTTGGAGGAAGGGGAAGGCAACTTAGGAGAACTAGAAGGATGTTGTGAGGTTATGCAGGGAAAGAAATAGAAAGGACAAAGCCCAGAAAATAATCTGGCTACTGCTGCGAAAGACATAAATGTTTTTATGAATACACCAAATGTTTTCATAAATACATAGAGAAGTGCTGGACAATGTTCTCAAGCACATGGTATAGCTCTTGGGATGTCCTGTGCAAGACTAAAAGTCCCTTCTGACTCAGCATATTCTGCGATTAGGTGACCATGAAAAAAAGGGAGGCTAAGGAGGATCTCATTACCTCATAGATGTGGGGAGATGCAACATGACAAAGGGTGAGGAAAAGGCAGAGGTACTTAGTGCCATCTTTGCCTCTGTTTTTAAAAGCAAGACAGGTTGTTCGTTGGGTCCCCAGCCTCATGAACTGGAAGACAGGGGTGGGGATCAGAATGAAGCCTGCATATTAAAGGAGCTGTGACCACTGACCCGTTATATCACTTAGACACACCCAAGTCCATGGGGCTGGATGAGATCCACTGAAAGTTACTGAGGCAGCTGTCAGCAAAGCTCACCAAGCCACTTTCTGTCATGTACCAGCAGTCCAGGAAAACTAATGAGGTGACAGATGACATAAGGTTGGCAAATATGCCAATCTACAGGAAAGGTTGGAAGGAACATTCAGGGAATCATAGGCCTGTCAGTTTGGCCTTGGTGCCAGAGAGTGTCGTGAAGAACATGCCTTCACTTGGCGTGTATGGGGCAACCAGGAGATCAGACACAGCCAGTTTGGGTTTAGGAAAGGCTGGTCCTGATTTACTAACTTGATCTTCTTTTGTGACAGGATGACCCTGCCTAATGGATAAGGAAAAGACTGTGGATGTCTATCTGGACTTCGGTAAAGCCTTTGACACTGTTCCCCACAGCATTCTCCTGGAGAAACTGACTGTGCATGGCTTGGACAGGGGCACTCTGCCCTGGTTAAAAACTGGCTGGATGGTCAGAGAGTGAAGGTGAATAGAACTACGTCCAGCTGGAGGCTGGTCAGAAGTGGTGTTCCCCATGACTCAGTGTTGGGGCCAGTCCTGCTAAACAAGTGGTTTGAGCGCTCCCTCAGTCAGTTCAGAGATGACGCTAAGTTGGATGGGAGTGCTGATTTGCTGGAGGGTAGGAAGGCTCTGCAGAGGGATCTGCACAGGATGGATTGATAGGCCAAGGCCAGCTGGGTGAGATTCAGCAAGGTGAGGTGCTGGGTCTCTGGGCCACAACAGCCTCATGAAGGAGTTGGAGAAGAGTGGCTGGAGACCTGCACAGAGGAAAAGGACCAGGGGTGTTGGTCATCAGCAGCTGAACATAAGCCAGTGTGTGTGCAGGTGGCCAAAAAGACCATTGGCTGGTGGTGCAGCCACGAGTACCAGGGCAGAGATTGTCCCCCTGTACCAGGCAAAGGTGGCACAGGGGGACAATGAGTTCTGTGTCCAGTTTTGAGTGCTGTGTCCAGTCTTGGGTTTCTCACTACAAGACAGGCCTTGACTCTGGAGCATATCCGCATTCTGGAGTAAGTCCAGAGAAGGGCAATGGAGTTGTTGAAGGATCTGGAGCATAAGCGCTATTAGGAAAAGCTGAAGAAGCTGGAGGTGTTTATCTTGGTGAAAAGGAGGCTCAGGGGAGACCTTATGTCTCTCTACAACTATCTGAAATGAGACAGGTGAGGGTTGGTCTCTTCTCCTGGGTAACAAGAAATAGGATGAAAGGAAATGGTCTCCATTTGCACCAGGGGACTTTTAGATTGGATTTTAGGAAAAACTTCTTCACCGAAAGGGTAGTTAGGTATTGAAATAGGCTGGCCAGGGAAGTGGTGGAATCACCATCCACGAAAGCACTCAAAAGGCATGTGGATGTGGCACTTTAAGACATGGTTTAGTGGTTGGACTCAATGATTTTAAAGATCTTTTCCAACCTAAACAATTCTATGATTCCATAAAAACACTCACTACCGGAAAAAAAAAAAAAAAAAAGAAAAACATCAGAGGAATGTCTCCTGTGGTGGTTAAAACACTCTGTTTGGTAATTGGATCTGGTGATGTTCTCTCATATACTTCACTGGTCCCCAAGTATCCTTTGACTTCTGCCAGGAGTCCAAATAGGTCACATAATTTCTTAAAGTAGGTGGAAATCCTGCTCATAAGTCAGGAGTTAGGAATTGTTTCTTGTTCCAGATGTGCCATAGACTCATTCTAGATTTGGTGGAACAAGCAGCTCTTCAAGAAGATAAAGTTGATTTCAGTTGACAGGAAGATGGCAGCCTTTGACATAACCTCAAGATCTGAAATGGACAGGTTTGAATTATTATCTATTTATTTTAAGGCAAAAACCTAAATAATTTATCACATGGATTCCTGTGGTAAGGCTACATGTTACATTTTCTGAGTAATGTGATTAATACCAGATTGGTGGAAATCCCATTGTTGGATTAATTTGTGTTACTCTGTGGTTTTTAAAATGGACTATGACTCAGTCACAGTCATAGCTAAATGCAAAGTCTAAGAGAACTCCACGCAAACACACTTATTGCAACCTTGGAAATAGAGCAAAAAATCTGAAAATAAAAGAAAGGTGAGAGCCAAGATAAAGAAGTAACAGGGCAGAGGCAGCTCTGCTGTGGTTTGAAAATAACTCTACTATTGCAATGATCCTGCTAACTTTTCCCCAAATTCCAAATGAGCAGTTCAGAGTGAACAAGTATAATTCTATTAGGGCAGATGTACATGGGGAAGAAGAAAACATGTTATATGTATTTTTATATGGATTGTGAAAGTTAGTGGTAGATACAAATAGCAACACAGTGCCCATATTTGACAGTTTTCTTAGGAAATTACATACACCACACTGCATGACATTATGGTTTTAAATCCCTTGAGAGAAATGGCAGAGAACATTTTATAGTCTCTTGAGAGATTGGTTTTGCTCCAGATGACATCAGATCATTTTACACCTTATAAATCAGTCTAAACGGAATATGATTTTCCCTATGGAATAAATTTGCTCTAGAAAACTGGTTAAGGGAAAACAGATCAATGAACTCTTCCTTAAGGTCTGTGTGTCCTTCTCTCTCTTTCCAATTCCTCCCCTCCTCCCCAGATTATGCACTTGAAACAAGCAGTGACTCTGTGAATCATTTTCCTGTCTTTTCTTTGTCCATGTGGCTGCTTTGCTCATGGCTACAAGTGATCCCATTGTGGCTTAAGGAAAGGGGAGAGTATAGATAGATATATATTGAATTATACCCTAAACTAAGATACCATCTCTCAATCTCTCAATTCTGTGCCTAAAAGTTGATTCAGTTTGTTTAATTTGAAATTATTGTGTCTTCCACTGTATTTCCCTTGCTTACAATCATTATCAATCTGGGAGGAGATATTCACCCTCTGCTTTATTAGATGTTGTTACTACAAAGAAGCCAATCTCAGGGAAATGAACCCTGTGTTCCCACATGATTTTTGCATAAGGATGCGTCTTTCCCTTCTAAGCTCCTATGTGCTTGGGCATTTTCTTATTGGAGTTGTTTTAATTCCAAAGATTACACTGTGCACCTCCTGCCTTTTATAAACTTGAAAATTCAGAAAATAAAATAAGACCTATGCACAGCATCTTGTTGTTTTCCTTCATTGCACTGAGTTAGACAACAAGCGAGGAATCCATCCACTAAGGACACTCTTTATTTGACAATATGTCTATTTCTCTACATCTGAAGTTGTCACTGAGGAAAAAAAACACAATAGCTGTCCTTTCATATTGTATTGGATACTTACAACTGCTTCTACAACAAAGGCCAATTAAAAGGAAGTATTAATAGAATTATTAGCATGTGGCTTAGGAGAGGCAAAGGAAGAGCCATTAAATATTATGACTTTTAAGATGTGAAAGTATGTGAAAGACCATGAACATCAGAGGCTTTCTTGGGTGAGTTAAGAGATAGAAGTTTGGAATATGGCAGACCAAAGCTATATGGGGGCACAAGGCTGGGCTAGCTAGCCAGCTGTAGCAGGACCACTCCTCTCTTGTCTACCTCTATTTCTCTGCTACGAGAAGGGGCACACAATGATTTGTCCCTTGCTTGGTATTTGCAAATCCTTCATGGAAAGTTCCACAGTGAACATTCGTATTACATAGTACTTCTGAAACACAGACTAGGAGTACAATAGATCATAGCACTGTAAAACAACAGGCAGAAAATGGAAATCTTCTTTCCCAAACTAAGCTCCCACATTTTATTATAAAAATTGCCATGGGATTCCTCTTCAAATGGGAACTTAACATTGGATAACTTCAGTAAACCACAAGGTATTCAGTTTACCTTCAGTGCTTTTAAAAGAGTGAGGAACAGTTAGTCCTGGGAAAAGTCAGATCTGTGGTTCCAGAGAGTCTACATATTTCTGTTACAAGACCACTAAACAGTTCCTCCTGGCTTAAAATGAACTCCTGCACATGGCAAAGTGCCATTCAATCCTACTGCATCATTAAAGAAATAAAAAAATTAATTATTTTCAAGATTATTTTCATTATCCTTTTAAAGGCCTCCTATAAGAGCACAATTGAACTTTGTCTATATCCATCCCATACTCTGGCAGAATACAGATTTGACTCACTTTAGGGCAAAATACCAAAAGAGATGGACTAAAGAAATATAGACCAATGCTTTCTGAATAAATATTCAAATATCCTTAAATACATATTTGCACCAAATGCATTACAGTTGCTACAGCTCTTTTGAGTTGGCATGGCAGGATGGGGTGATGAGGGGAGAGCAGTGGATGTTGTCTACCTCACCTTCAGCTGAGGTAGACATTGTGTCCCACAGCATCCTTGTAGTTAAGCTCAGGAAATGTGGGTTAAATGATTGGACAGTGAGATGGATCAAGAACTAGCTGAATGTCAGAGCTCAGAGGATCATGACCAGCAGAGCAGAATCCAGGCAGAGGCCTGTAGTCAGTGGCATTCCTTAGGGATCAATACTGGGTACAGTCTTACTCAGCCTATTTGTCCATGACCTGGATGAAGGGACCGAATGCACCCACAGCAAGTTTGGTGATGATACAAAACTGGGGGGAGTGGCTGATCCACGTGAAGGCTGTGCTGACCTTCAGTGCAACCTTGATGGGCTGGAGAGCTGGGCAGAGAGAAACCTAACAAGGTTCAAGGAGGGCAAGTGTACAGTTCTGCACCTGGGGAGGAAGAACCCCAAGAACCAGCACAGGTTGGGGGCTGACCTGCTAGAGAGCACACACTCTTTTTGTCTGCGTGCATACAAGTGTGCATGTGCTATACCAAATGTGGGAGAAATGCTGCTCTCCTAGATTTTTAACTGCTTAAGTTGTTTAAATTAAGTTATAAGTTAAGTGCTGTTGAATTGAAGTACTAGTTTCAATTGAATTGAAGTTCTAAATGCTATTAAATTAAGTGCTGTTGGGCCTTTGGGCTGTATTCCCCTTTATCCTTCCCCTTTCTATCCTCAGCGCACCTTGACCATCTGGTAAGTAGTAGAGAGGGCCTATAGAATCTATTATATTAAACCCGTTTTTACTGATACTTTTGCCAGTGATTCTTTAAACAATTTTAAAACACTCATTCATGACATGGGTACAAGTGCAAACCAATAACAGATGAATGGATGTTTGAGAAATCACAACTTTTTAGAATTCTTACTTAGTATTGGAAATAATATTAGGATAAAAAGTTGTATAATAGTGCACTTGACAGCACCTTGTCAAGTTAGCTTCATTATTTATTGTTTCTAATCTCTCTTTCCTGTGTTTCTTCAGTGAGGGTCTGAACACAGACTCGTACAGGGTAGAAGAAGTCTCCAGGGCCCACAAGTCAAACCTCCTGTGTCAAGCAAGTCCAGGTGGAGCAGGTTGCCCAGTTGAGTTCTTAATGTTCATTCTCCTGATTATTCATTTTAAATATTCATTTGATGCAGCAAAGTGTGAAAGAAAACACTTTAAAATAGGTCCAAGTTTTAATACCAGAGAATTGGCAGCACACCTGAGCAGCACATCCAATACCTGTATCAACTGTAACTTTGTGAAATAATAAGCAGTTGTTCAGACTTCCAGCTGCCGTTGCTCACTTTGCCTGAACAAGCTTTATAAAATTCTGCTCTCAGGGGAGATTTCCTAGAACAAAAAGATTTGTTGAGTTTTTTTCAATGTGGAGCAAAACACTCATTTTTCTTTTCTAGCCAAGAAAATTTCTTGCAAGAATATGGCTTTTTTTTTGTGTGTGTGTGTGTTTTATAAGAGCACAGAAAACCAGATGAATAGTTGTATATTACTGTATTTCATCCCAGAACAATAGCTTGAAAAACGTAATGGCCATTCATAACAGTGACTGTGGGTCCACCTTCTGGTATAAGTTTGTCTCAGTTTAAGACAATTTAAAAAGTATACAATCTGAAATGAATTACCTCCCCTTATAGTTTTAACCAGTCTATTTCCACCATAAGGAGAAATTAATATGAGTAGATGTAAGTGAAAAAAATAACGTTTTTCTAACATGCGAAACAGCAACAGGCAAGAAATAACAGTGAATCACCATTAGATACAAAATTGCTAAATCTCATTGGCCCTCCCGGAAAAAAGAGAAACTTAAAAATGGTGGAGCGACCGCCCCTCCAGGATGGTGGCCCCCCAGCTGGCAATGTGGTTTGAATGATGAAGGGAAGCTGGTGGCAAACGTGTCCTGGGAAGGTAGGAGCTTACAAAGCATTCTGGTGGCAGACAGAAATCATGGGCTTTGCAGGGTGTGACTCTGGCCCCAGAGTCAGGCTCTGGTTCGTTGGGTGTTGGTGCTGCTGTCTCTCTGTCTCCTGTCATCCACTGGACTCCGCTGGCATTGGTGCTACTATTCCTGAGCCATTGGTGTGTTGGGAGGGAGCAGCAGGGAAGAAGCAGTGTCTCAGCACTGACGTGTGGTGACCCAACCCTGACTGGCTCAAGATTTGCACAGTTGACAGGTGTTACAAAATTCACTCTGAAACAGGTTCTTATTGTACAATGCAGCTTTTTGGGTTGCTACTGTTGTGAGCCCAGAAAAACCCATCTGAAACAACATCTACCTTGAGCAAATGCCATGAGGGTAAAGAGCACTTGGCTTGGGTGCTCCAACATTTTAAAGGGATTGGCACCACCCCCACCTGCCACGCAGTTCTGCTTCTGGCTGTGGCGCTGGGCCTTAAAGTGTCAGTAACTATTTTGGGCACAGATAGATATGGCATCCAATAACATTTTGGGTTACCCAGGACAGAGTATAGCACAAATGTGTTTTAAGTCTCAGGCAGGAATTCTTTGCTTTCAAACTCCTGTTGGAATATGGCCATGTCTCTCACAGGGTTTTTTTCTGCTAAAGTTGCTTCTTAAGGCCAAGTCTATTTAATCAGAAATCATCTTTTCAGATGTTCTGGCTGCAATGGTGACCATATTGAAGTTGACCCTACTGACTAAATTCCCTTCAGTTAATAGAGGCAAGATTTCAGCATATATGTTTATAAAACATTTCTTCACACTACTCTCAAAAATTTCCAACCTTTTCCCACCTGTCTGTTCAGGTTATCATAATTTATTACCATTTATTACCTTCATGACACACATTATAAACCTTTGCAGCCACATTCTGAAGAAGTCTTCAAAACACTTTTAATATTTTTAATTGGCTTCCTAGGAAAACAAGGCTTATGCAGCTTTGCTGCCTGTTCCTCTGTTCGCTCATCCCATTGTCTTTGATCCTGTTTCTCAATTTCAGCCAAACCTGATAGAAAATAGATGTCTCACAGACATTACATCCATTTGTGAAAAATGCCAATCACTTGTTTTTAAAATTTTAAAAGTTTAATAGTAATAAAATAGTTATAAAAATAGTAATACAATTAGATTAATAATAATTAGGACAATTTGAATTAGGACAATATGAGACAATAGAAACAAAGAGTTATGGACATCTGGGTACCTTTTTCTGGGCAGCAGAAACCTGAAAAAGGACACCCGTTAACAAAGGATTAGCCCTTAAAAGCAATAGCCTGTTGCATATTCATACACCTCATACATGATGCATAAATTCCATTCAAATACAGGATTCTGTCTGGTCAGTGTCAACTTCTTCCTCATAAGCCTAACAGTGTCATCCTGGCTGTGCTAGGCAGGAAGAAGATTGTTTCTCCTGATAATGGAGCAATAAATTCCCTTTCTCTGAAAGATTTAGGTGTCCTGTGACTGCTATCTCAGTGCGAGTCCTTTCTTTAGAGAAAAAAAGGATCCTACATAGCATAGTTTCTATTTTAACATTTTTGTTATAACCTAAAACTATATTTACCACACTACTTAAGAGAATTAATACAGCATTACTTTCTAACACAACACATATAATATTAATTTTAATAGTTGTGAAAAGCCAATCATAAAATATGCATTTTTCACACATTCAAGTGAAGTAGAAGCACTCAATTCAATGCTTGAAAGTTAACGGTTCTGTTCATGTAGCTTGAGAACCTTGTACTTGGCCTGAAACACGGTGTGCTCTGTGTCTTATGCAGGGGAGTTCAATGGTGCGGGACGGGGTGGGACTTTGGGAGCATTACCTGGGCACAGGTTGTTTGGGGAAGGCAGGAACTGTAGATTCCACGGCCTCCAGAACAACTCGCTGTTGCTGTAAGGGCGGCAGCTTGCTTTGACAAGTTCATGGCCTACAAACAAGGATGGTGATGACAGGTATTTTAGGGCTGACGGTGCACTCCCATGTGGGAACATATGTCCCTGGGGTTCCTGACGGGCTGAACAGTGACGGCTCAGGGATGATACTCAAGGATGAGCACTGGTCCCCGCTGCCTGCTGGTGGGCCCCAGGGCGGCTCGGAGCCGCCCCC
>NW_005054620.1:212816-243615 GCF_000277835.1 Geospiza fortis
GGGAGCGGGGGTTCGGCGGTGCTGGGAGGACGCGGGGCCGGGCCCGGTCGGAGCTTGGGCAGCGCGCCTGCGGAGCCTGAACGCAACTCCTGCTCCGCTCCGCTGCTTCTTAAGGATTTTAGATATTGATTTCATTCACTAGTTCTTCAGGACGGTATCGGGGGGATGAAGTAAATGCCGGTAACGAATGGCCTGAGAAGGTGAATGGCATGCGAACGAGTGATGCTTGTTGTAGCCCGCCTCCTCCAGGTGCTGCTGCCTCCGAGAGCGCTGTCAGAGGACCCGCGAGTTGCTTGGCCTTTTGCAGAAACCCCTCCTCTGTCCTCACGAATGTTGCCTACAAAAATCGGATTTGATACCCGGTTTGCAAAAAGCCAGTGATTACACCCTCCAGCGAGACATTGATTATTCATTTCAGAATTGTGCAGGCTCGATTTTCAGTGGTATTCCCCAAGGCAAGCACCCCAAGCATCAAAACTTTTTACCATTTATACATCTTAGCAAACAAAGGCTTTAGTTTTCATTGGCAACAAGTTACATAGTTCTTGTCAGTTAATATTCTGTCTTCTACTGGTTGATGATTCTCTCGCTTCCCATGCTAATTAGTCTGCCTACTCTTTCTTTTTTTTCTCCTGAGTCGGTGGGCTTCTTGGGTTTGTGGTCTGTGAGCCAATGGTTGCAGATTCCTCTGCAGGAATTACCTTTCACCCAGTCAGAGCTAATTTCAGCACAGTTGCTTTATCAGTTTCTCCCTTATCTTGGGAGTTCTGCCAAATCTCCTTGAGGCCCATAAATTCTGCATTTGTTGTGTTCATTGTTGGTGGTACATCCTTCTTCCCAGGTTTTGTTACCCTTCCCCTAGGTCTGAGGTCACTGATGCATGTCAGGCCCTAAACCTCAACAAGGCAACTCTTCCATCAAGTATTTTGTCTTTCTAAATATTGCACGTCACTCAGAGCTTGTTAGCTGCTCTGTGTTTCATGGGTTAATTCATCTTTCTTCTTGATTAGGCTTGAAAGTGTGCAAAGATTAACCACCAAAGAGCATCCTTTCTTAAGAAAATGTTACATGTTCTGTGTTTTACAACACAAAGGAAACACTAAATGGGTGTTTTATGTATTTTTCTGCATTTGTGGATATCCATCAACTGAAACCACCTCTGGAACTGAGGATAAAAATTAAATCCAGAGCTTTTATGAATATTTCTGTCGCCTTTGCATAAGATGATTATTGATTGCAGAATCAAAAGAAATAAAATAAATTAAAAAAGAGAACAAAAATCAGTAGTCAGTTTCATTTCACAGTGCTCAAATGTCAAATGCAGGCTAACTCTAAACTGTACTAAATATTCCTGGGGAAACTGAAAAATGAATCTTACACCAGAAATTATTTTGTTAGTTTCATTGTCTTACGGTGTCAGATTTTGTTTATTCCATTGCTTTGTGTTTAGAAAAAGCATAAAAAGAAACACAGAATTTGTTTTCTGTACACATATGCATATAGGCTAAATGGTAAAATATTACAGGAGCAGCATGGAAAAAAAAAGCAAATAAAGATTGTAAGTGTGGGACTGTAAGATTCACTTGATTCAGCTGCTGGTTTGTTTGTTTGGTTTTTTTTCTATTAACATCACTAGCTTGAATGCCACTGTTATTTCAGAGAGTTTTCTCTGTTTTGCATGGATATTAACTGCTAGGTAACAGGAATGCATCACCAGCTTTTTGTTTGTTTGGTTTGTTCTTTTTCACTACTCCATAGCATTTTAGTAGCTCTTCACGGTTTTAATTGGCATTTGCATGAGCTGAAGTGGTTATTGCAATTCAGCCCACTCAATCTCATGAGTAGTTTTACTTTCTAAAGTACTGAAGTAACTAGTTAAATTGCTGGAAGGTTGAAATGAACTTCAGTGCCTTAGCAAAGCAGACACTGGGAGCTCTGTGTTTCCTTTTAACAACTAATGATTCAAATAATGTTTCCATTTTGATACTCTTGTTATAAACGTTGTGATCATTGAAAATTTTGTGTAATTGCCTCATTTTTTTATTTGGACAGCTAAATTGTTTTGCTTGTCTAGCTTTGCAATTTCAGATTGCTAAGTGGTCTAAATGTGGTGTTTGTTAGTAACTGGGTTTTAAAAGAAGGCAATATCTGGATTTTAAATTAGTATTTAATTTGCTGTAGTATAGTAAATACAACTGCTGTATTTTAAAAGCGCAGCAGATTCTCAATTGTCTTCAGTAACTCAGTAGGCTATAGATTTGAATTTGACTTTCAAAATAAATATGCATTAGGCCTTTATTTCCTTTGCAACAGCATGGGTGAGTCTTAGAAGGATATGCAGAATGGAAGACGCATACATAACTAACTTAACTATAGTTTTGCCTTCTGTTTTCTGGGGTGTGATTTAACTAATGCAGTTTGTATTTGCCTTGTTTTTATTTATAAAAGTTTGTTGGAGATGATCTGATAATTAAAAGGATAAAATTTCTGTAGTGTCTATGAGGTACAAAGAGAAAGCTTTTTCTTCTGATGTATGTCAGATAATCCTGTGGTACTGTGTAGGCTTTTAATTTTTATTTTCAGTGAGAAATTGTATCTGCTTTGTAATTTCTGTTTAGAAACAACTGGAAAGCTGCTGTGTTTATAAAGATGAGGAGAAAGTTTTTATTTTGATAAATATGTTATTGGTCCTTAAATGAAATGTTAGGACTAACCACTTTTGTGCTTCAGGCTGAAAGCACCTTCAGTGAAGAGGAGGAAGAAAAACTTCAAATAGCTTTTTCACTGGAAAAACAGGATCTTCATCTGGTTCTTGAAACGATATCATTCATTTTGGAACAGGTATTTTGTTTTCACTATTAGGCATTAATAAATGTATTTTTTTATCCAGCTATAGATTTCAAAAATAGGATAATGAAGTTAAAAAGGAATTAGTGGAAAATGTAGCTGTAGTATATTTTGTATGTTTTGGGGTTATGATTTAACTGCTTTTTGTTTCAGGCCTTTCTGATTTGGATGGGACTAGGTGCCTTTGTGCAGTAGTTTTTCAGCTAATGTAAATATTAATAATATAAGTGAGGTCTGCAATACTCCAAGGGAACTCTTGAAAATTATGAGATACAGTATTGTCTCTTATTCAATGTATGAAGACAGCCATGCATTTTTTAAGTTCTTGAGAGAAAAATCCTAGATAACATTACTGAGCACAGCTTAACTTACACTAGGAGTCAGTTATGGAAGATTTTCATGCACAGAAGCAGTCTGTACTGAGGTGAACAGGCACAACTAATGTAGCTCAAGAATTTGGAGGAGTGGATGACTACATGGTGTAGCATGGTGCAGTCACCTTGTAAACAGAGGTGGTTTTCTGATTCTGTGGTCTACCTCTACTAAAGTTGGGAAGCTGTTGTATTACCCAGTAAATATGGTAACTGTTTTAAAAATTGTTAAGCCTACGCTGTTATCTACCCATTTAATATAATTATATAAAGTGGAGTCTTGTACAGAGGGCATGCATAATGGTGGTCTTTTGGTGGATTAAAATCTTGTCCTTTCTTACGCATGCCAATTTATGATCAGTTTACTTAATTAACACATTCCGCTGCATTAGAAATAAAACAAACAGTCCTCCTCATGGCTCCCATCCACCAAAAATCAAAATAAAACCTGAGGTCATGTCCAGTCTGGAATGTTTTTTAATTTTAATCTCAGCAAAACAGCAGAATTACCTTGTCCTGGTTTCCTCAGACTGCTTAATTTATATTATAATTACTGAAGATGAGCAGAAAAAGCCATTAATTCTCTTCATGATTCTTATGCATTAAAAAAAAAGAGGGAAGAATATTAATATCTTCCAAAAAAAAGAGTCCGAGATGGACTCCATGTTGGTTCTGTCAAATAATAACTGTTTTAACAGCGCTTTGGTCTGTGGAGGTATTACAGATAAAAAGACTGCCATACAGTCTTTGCCATGTATGTTGCTTCTTTTTTTAACCTGACCTGGTGGTGACACAATCCTGTTTTGAAAGTGAAGAACTGTTCCACAAAAAAATTGACACTAGTAGGGAGGTAATATCTAACCCATTCAGTTTAGGCAAACTTTTTGGTTTTTCAGAATATTACCTTGTAGTTTAATTTTGCTTGAATAGCGTGAATTTGGAAAAGTTCTCTTCTCTTGATAGTCACAATTGGCTTCAAAGCCCATCTGTTTTTCATTGATAGCTGCTTTGCAATTATGTACAGCGGAAATCTGTACATATACTCAGATCTGACTTGCGTCTACATTTTTTTTTGTAGTGTGTCTATCTTGAGAAGAGTAATTTGTTACACTGCATTTTGAGATAGTTACAGTTTTCCATCTACCAAGGAAGAGGGTTAAGATGAAAAGGATGCAGATAGTTCCCCTACCGGAGTTGCTAGTAAAAATCTTGTGTGAACACAGTGGCCATTTGTGCTAGAACGTATCTGCCACGACCTGTAGAACAGCACTTGGAAACAGCAGTTATTTTTCCTTTAACAGGCAGTCTACCACAATTTGAAGCCTGCTTCACTGCAACAGCAGCTGCAAAGCATTCACCTGGATCAAGACAAAGCCGAAGCATTTGCTAGTGCATGGGCAGCTGCAGGTCAAGAGACGATTGAAAAGTTCAGGCAGAGGGTTTTGACCCCTCAGAAGGTAATGCGTGTGGCTTTTGTTCTGAGAGAGAATAAAGTTGTATTAGTTCAGTTTAAAGCAAAGAGTTTTAAACTAAGGTGCAAAGTTTGTGACAAGCCCGATCACTTACAGGTACTAGATAAATGTGATTGAGACAGTTGAATTCTGTTATCTTAAAGAGATGTTACATGTTAGCTGAGCTGCTGTAACTGCTGGAACTCAGCTATATATGCAGTATTAGCAACCTGCATACTGTTTGTGAGCAGGCTTTACAACATGCCCAGGGGACAATGTGTTCATGAGCATTTGTGGTAATTGAGCTCATCAGGTTGGTCATTCTCTGTGCTTGTATCTGAGCTCCTGCCATCTTTAATTTTGTAAGCTGTTTGCATAGTGAATTTTGCAAGATACTTATAATTTTGTGGGGTTTTTTTGTTGATGGTATATAATCTTGCTTCCCATGTGCCTCTTGCCACTTAAAACTTGCTACAAGCTTTGAAAGTCTCATTGTATCATTAGATATAGACATCTATATCTATGACAAGGTATAATAACATCATTTTGTTGATTCATAATAACACTTCAAATGCATCAGGAATTGTATGTAGAAGACACCAGTGTCAGCCAGGATCAAATTTTTAGAAAGAATTGTGAAACATGACTCAGTTATTCTTACTTTATTTTTAGCATTGCTTTATATCATATTGGGATAAGATTCAGTTTGTTAATTAATGATTTGGTGAGTAAGATAAACATAGAAAATAAAATTGAATAAATTAAGTATATATGATACACAGAACTATAACAATGTAATTTGTACCAGCTTGCTTGCTCCTAAATAAATCTAGAATTTCACTTAGGGGTAAAATTCACATTTTGAGAAGATGAGGTATATCTATGGAACACACTGAAGATACTTTGAATTGCATCACAGTTGATTTTTTTCAAAGTATTTAAACTTGATCCTTTGTAAAACTGGGTAATTTTAGACACAAAACTTACAGGATTCTGATATGCAAAATTTTAATAACTCATGAATCCAACAGAGTAAACAACTGATGGTATAAGTATACAAAAAGACAAACCCAGAATCGGCAAGATATTTTGTGTTTCTGGGGTTTTTTTGAAATAATATTACCAGTGCCAAGTGTACAAGTCCCAAAGTTTAAATGGTCAGTGGGACGGTAAGTGTGGAGGCAGGGATGACTGTCCATTGAAGGAGCTAAGTGATTTGAAAACTTACCTCCTTGAAATTGAAGCGAAGTAATGAATGGTCATAAGGTAAACTTTTCAACATACAGAATATATGTGCAGAATGGAAGGCAATTCTGAATATAGCCTACCAACTGGATGTCTTTAGAAATGTTCTTCAGGCAGACTATGCATTAATGCATGTTTTACTGCTGGCTCCTAGGCTTTTGAGAAACTAATAAAAACATATTTCATCCTCTTTCATTTCCAGCTTGTACCATACATACCCAAGGTCCTTCTGTGACCTGGTTTGAGAATGACCTTGCTCTGTTACTTGTCTCAAGTTTTGTCAACCCTGAATATACAATGTTTGTGGTGTGTGTTACAGTTTTGGAGGTTCTTTCTGACTTCAACACCATCTGCTAGGGCAATGGTGTTTTCCTACTATATTGCATCCCATATAAAGAAGTTTTAAACTGTCTTTTTAATTGAACTTGCAGGTAAGCAACTGCAAAAATATTGTAGTGACATTTACTTGTTTTTTAGCATGAAAGCAGGTTTAAATACAGGTGTGTGCCAGTACATATGCTTAAACCATCATTTTCTCTCCTGCCTTTTTGCTCAGATAAAAGGTTGAGTTTCAGTTCAAGTGTAATTTGAGTTGGAACTTGAATTTGCTTTCTCAGTTTGTTTTGAAAGTCTCTGAATTATTACTCCTGTAGACTTGAAGTTTATGAGAGTTTTCCTTAAAGATTAGGTTCACAGAACTAATTGCTGAATAAGGAATTAATTCTGCTAGCAAGAAGTAAAATATTTTTAAAATTGCTTTGTAATGGAAGAAAAACTTGGCGTGTCCTTATAGTCTTCTGAATCTCTTTGTAATATCTTACAAGTGCAGTAGGTGACTGCATTGTTTCCTTCAATATTGTGTGTAATTGCATATCTGCATGTATTTTCTATATTACCTTTTTGTACCTTGAAAAATAGTGAGGAAAATATTTTCCTACTTGTACATTGCTGTGTTAGCCAGTTTTCTGTAGTGTTCATCATCATCTCTTCAACTGAATTAGAAAAAAGTTCTGATCCTGACAAGTACTTAGAGAAGGGTGATTGCTTTTTTGATTACAATAATATGCAATTTAAAATTCACAATTTTAGATTACAATGCTATACAATTCAGGTATTTATATTGATTTAGAGATTATATTAACTTCTTTGTAGAAAGAGATGTGTAGTCAGTTATTAATATCCTCTTCAACATGTAAATACAGGTGTAACATTTTAAATAATTGATCCTATATATTTGCCCTCTATATCAGTAATTATATACATGGCCATATATGAATTCACAATTTACATAGCTTTCCTTCACATAAAGAATTAAATAGCTCTCTTGTGGCTTGCTCTCATATGTGAGGTGCCCTTCCCTATTCCTTCCCTGCCCTTCCTGTCCTTTCATCGTCTTGGTGGCCTTTGCTGTACTCTTTACAGTACCTGTATGACTCTTATAGTGTGGAGCCCAGCACTGATTATGCTAGTCCACGTGGGGCCTCAGCATTGTCGAGTACAGGGGAAGGATCATTTTCCTCAGCCTGTGGGCAGTACTTCTCCTGGAGCAGCCCAGGATGGCTCACGATTGACTTGGTGTCCACCAGGAGGCTCAGGTTCTTTTTCACAAGGCTTTCTTCCAGCTGGACAGCATCCAGCTTATACTGGTGCTTGTCCCCTCCAGTGCAGGACATTGCACATCCTCTTGTTGAGCTTGATGAGGTTCCTGTGAGAGCATATCTCCAGCCTGCCCAAGTCCCTCTGGATGGCAACACAACCCTTTGGTGTACCAACCACTCCTCTCAGCTCTTCTCAGACCTTGCCTGGAATATTGCATGAAGGGCTGGCTGAGGGGCCCCCAGCATGAGACAGACTCAGATCTGTTGAAAAGGGTCCATAGGGCCATTGAAGTGATTCAAGGGCAGGAAGACCTTTGCTGTGAAGGCATACTGAGACAGTAGGAGTTGTCCAGCCTGCAGAAGAGAAGGCTCCAGAGAAACATTCTTGTAGCTATTCAGTACTTGAAGGGGGCTTACAAGAAAGATGGAGAGAGACATTTGACCAGGGCATGTAGTGGCAGAACAAGGGGCAATGGTTTTAAATGGAAGGATTATGGATTTAGACTGGATTTAAGGGAGCAGTTCTTGATGAGGGGTGATGAGACACTGGAGCAGGTTGCCCAGAGAGATTGTGGATGCCCTGTCATTGCAAGTGTTCAGAAGATTGGATGGGGCATTGATCAACATGATCTAGTGATCAACATGTTCCCAGCCCATGGCGGAGAAGTTGGACTAGATGATTTTCAGAGGTCTGTTCCAATCCAAACCATTCTATGAGTTTATGAATGCTCGTTGGTTGGTTTTTCTTTTCTCTTTCATGTTCTTTTAAAAATACATACCAGCTTTTTGGTTATCATTGCATATTTGGTATGGACTGTTGCTGACCTGTTTAGGTGGTGTGCAGCACTACATATGAATTCAGAATTTAGTTCACATGTGATTCTTTTGTACTTTTGGTTACCATCTACTTCCTCCACATTAGTAACTCTGAATTTTCTTTATTAGAAGCTTAAGTGGGTGTGTAAAGGGTTTGCTTGTGTGGATCCAAGTGCAGAATCAGGGTCATGATTAACATTACTGAGGTCTCGATAGTTCTGTTCCAACATACTCAGTGTCCCTGCACACATTCACAAGACAGAGTTTATGAAATAACTAAGATCTGTTTGGAATTTTACTAAAATCTATGTGGCAAAATAATTCTAAGTCTTTCCTGACACGTGGTACTTAGAGGTTGTCTGTTTCAGTAGTATTGAAATGCTGACAGTACAGTATTTTCTGTCATGCACACAAGAAGGACTGGGCTGTTATCCATTTCTGTTTCACAACAATAAAAAATGGCAGACAGTTTAAATTTTTTATATTAGGGGTATGGTTTACATATTAAGAGAACATTGGAACCTGTGTGATTGATTAGCTTATGGTCAAAAACTAGTGGGTAACTGAGCGTCCAAGTTTGTTGTTTCATAATAGAGCAAAAAATTCGACTTCTGACATTTTTGAGAGTAGGCCAGTGCATCTTTTGGCTTGCAGAAGTGTTCAGGTTTGGACTAAAAACCACTAGTTATTATGAGAAATAATTTAATAATTTTTCTTTATTGATGTGCTATTTCTTTATTGATGCGCAGTTTCTCTTAAATCAGATTCTTTTCTTGCCTGCAAACTACAAGTTGTTAAAAAGCAGTATTCTGAGTTCTAGGTCTGTTAGTTCTGAGCAAGAGTTGTAGGTGGTAATGTGCTGGTTGATACCTTCATTAGGATGACAAGTCAAATTGTGTTTTTTAGAGCAGCAGAACAAGTATTTCCTAGAATACTGATTAGGTGAAGTTTTCTGTGGCGTATTAAACACTATTTCTAATAGTTTGAGAAAAAAACATTCTTTTTGAGCAGAGGTTTTTGAAATTTTTTGCGCAGACTGCTTAGTAGATAGGGATGTTATTGACTTGAGAAATTAATAAAAACTGGAGTTAAAATAAAGCTGTACTGTTTAATACTACTTCTCACTTCATCTTTTCATTTTTCTTTGCTGAATTATTGGCAGTCTTCAACTGCACAAAGTTATTAATTTTGTATATTCTGCTGTTGCATTAATTGGTTCTTTGGTCCTTACTCATATGGCAGTGCCTTTATTATATGATTTCTGCTGATGATAATACAATCCTAGCCAATTAAAATGATGGTATTTGTATAATGTTTTTCTTTGAATGCATTCTTAATCTGGCCTTTAAAATGATAGGCTGGTAATAATAGTTTGATATTAATCTGATCCACTTTATAAGTCTTTTCTTGGTAATGTACAAGTTTAGAAATGAGGGCGCACTGATCAGATTAAAATGTATTTTTTTCCTCCCTGCAAAGAAGAGCTGGATTTTTTATAGGGTTCACTATGAATTTTCATGGCAGTTTTACATCAGTTTTGTTGCTTTTCTCCACTTCTCCTCCCCCTAATATTCTGTTCCCTGTATGTGTTTTGGTATTCTGAGAAAATCTTTGTTTTAAAGGCAGATCAAGCTGAGTGCTTCATAGCTTTCTAGTTTTAGAAAACTATTCAGGGTATCGTTAAAGTATCTGTAAAGAAAAAGATAAAAAGTCCTATGTTGCCAAGCAAGAGGAGTTTTTTATAGCTTTCAGACAGCATTGCTTAATATAATGATGCGTGGGAATGCAACTAGTGAAATTATGTACCTAAAATTCTTGACAGAGCTGTCAGTTCTGTATCTTGAGTGCCTATTTGAAGCCATATGGGGAAAACTCTGAAAGTAATTTTCTCAGAAACTGGCCTTCTTGCTAATGGGTGTATATGTAATGTTAATGTGCTAAATTCCCTCTGCTAAATGCTGGCACATCTACAGAAATACTCTGAAACACATGCATCCTGTGGTTATGCCAAAAAAAAGAAGATAATTGATGTGCTCTGTGTGTATGTCGTGGCTGAATTTTTTTTTCTGATACCAGAAGAATGCAAAATAAGGAGGAATACAGCTCAAGCTATAAGAAATAATTTTACGGTTTCTTGTTGGTATCTGATTAAATAATTGTTCTTACAGTGGCAAGCTGAGGTCACAAAAACAGTGTTGTACCTATGGGTGTTGTCACAGTGAGTTGTGAACCAGCTTGCATTATGTGATGCCAATACACTCACAAAGAGACTGCAAATGATGAAATACAAAGTAAAACCACAGTTTTATACCTAATGAGATTATTTTAATCATCCGCTGCAGCACAAGTGAGTCTTAGTGTTTCACTCACTCAGCTTTGTTAGGAATTTTAATTGTTTACAGTTTTTAGGTACTACTTAAGGTTTTTTTAATGAGTTGCTTCCTATCCTTGCCCTCTTCTGCCAAGAAAGTGTAAATTATGAAGGTTGGAAGAATGTACATTTTGAGAATGTTTAGGAAGATCTGTAAGTTTTGTTCTGTTCCTACATGCAAAATAGCATTTTAAGAGGTTATAAAATGAGTACTTGTCCTTGTCTTGTGGAACTTCCTGTGTAATACAAACCGTAATTTTTCCCCAATATATAGAAGGGCTTTTGGGAGAGGAGTCTGGTTGTGATTTCAAGGCTTGAAATGACAGGTAACTTCTGAGAGTTTTTTAATGGTTACTAAAAATGTTTGCCTTATCTCTAATTAGAAACTATCCAATTTAATCTTTCCTCCATTGGATCTTGTTATATTTTCTGCTAGGTAAAAACACCAGTCAGCCGTGACTTAATAGAAATGGTCATAGATTGGTGTACATTTTTACTGCGACTGTGCCCACAAATTTGCCATAGACAGAGCGCAACAGCATGTTTGCCTTTTGCACTAAATGCAAAGGCATTTAGTGTTTTTGAAATTGGAATGCTGTTTCTGTTGTTTGTCATAGAGTCTCTTTCTGTTTGCTTTCAAGCTAGCTGTTTATCAGTAAAAATCAGTGAAAGATGAAAACTTGCGGTAACTTCAGTTAAGGGAAAGTCTTTTAAAGTTGTTGCAGCTTAGCACTAGTTTTACTCTACCAATGTCGTGTCATATTATTTCTTTTGTATCCTTCCTTTTGAAGCATACTGGTTCTTTTTTGGAGTGCGTCTTTTTTCTGATTTCCTAGGTTAAAGAGATGAGGAAGATTGAGTTGAATATTGAACTAAGAAGTCTGAAAATACCACTTTTCTTGGTATACATGCTAAGTAATATTTGCTGAAGAAAAAAAATAATTTTATCCTTGAAGACAAAAATGAGAAATCAGAAGAAAGAAATCTCCAGCTAGTCTTGGATAAGTAACTAGCTAAAGCTAATAAGGTGGATTTAGGTGCATAATTTGTGCATATTTTCTTTTTAGAGTTAAATCCTAGTCTCTTCTATTTTTAATATGCTCTTAATATCTTCTCTGAGAGGTGAGGGAGGTACTGGCTCTTTGTTTTGCTCCTGTTGCTTTTTCTAACATTAATTACAAGCTGAAACTAACAGTTTACAGAGCTAAAAAGCTTACTGCTCTTCATTTTAATTTTTTTTGCTGCCTTCTTAAGTTACTGATGTTCTTTGGGAAAGTTATGCTGAGGGGTCCAAGAGCTGCATGGCAAACATTATGTGTTTGTTCACATTAGTGAGGATTCTTCACATTCAGCACCTCTATCTCACTTGCTTGCTTTAATCACTTGACAGAGTGTTTGACCTAAATTGTTTTCAGTCTCTTGATCATAACAATGCCTTCCTTTGAGGCCAAGATACTTTTCTTCCCCCCTGGGAACTGTGCTCCATTTGATCAATATTTACACGATACTGTAAATTCACTCTCTGTCTGCCTAGCCCAATCCAGCTATTTCCTTGCCTTTATACTACAGCTACTTTTATTTCTAGTTATTCTTGTCTACTGGTGAAAAGTATAGTTCCTCCTTTTTTTTTTTTTTTTTGTTTGCTTGTTTGCTGATGGTCTCACAATATTGACAAGATTAGGGCAGAATCTGGTTTAACATTGCATTCAGGTATTGTGTCTAGGTAGATAGGATCCATCCAGTGATTCTTCCTTTTGCTTTCATGACTGAGAAACATTGCAAGAATATCCTTAAAGTTTCAAAGTCCAGTCTTAAAAATGTAGTATGAGTCACTGTTGTTGACTATGCCACTTCTGCTTAACCTGGCTGTGCGTATGCGTTATGACTGACTGTAACTACAGACCTGTAGTTCATAAAAATCTTCAACTTATTGTAGTGAATCTGTTATATGCCTGAGTAGTTGTACCCACGGTTTTGTTGACAGTTACATACCATTTTTATGGGGACTGCTCTTGTGTTCATTTTGAAGATTTGTCAGCTGAAGATGCTAGTCACTCATTTTGTAATTCATATATACAGGTAAAATATGAATGTTTCAAACCTGCCATGAAAGAGAAACTTATCAGTGAAATTATCACTGAAACTACAAAATGCCTCAGTAACCTATTTATGAAATGAGGATGCTGAATTTTATTGAAGTTGAATATGTTTGTCCAGTAGAGGGACAGTTTTTTAACTACTGTATACTTTATTTTCTATTTTCTAATAAAAAATAGAAGTCTTTTTCTATGGCTGTTAAAAATGTGGTAAAGGACTGCAGTCAGAAATTTCATGCAACCGTATAAAAATCTGGCTGGTTCACTGTAGGATTGGCACCTGTGGAGCAATTGTTACAGAGAGACCTGCTGAAAAGAAGCTGCAGCATCCAGAACTTCTTCAAAGATATTCATGCCACCTGAGTTCAACTGATGTCAGTAGCAACCATGGAGAATAGAAATCAGTGTGTTTGTGTAGTCATCTCCCACACTCACAATGCTCCAGTTTCCCATCAGGAGAAAATTGGTGTTTGATATGGGACTTATCTTTAAGGAAACACTTTCTTCCTGATTACAGATTATTTCTGTGATGAAGACCCTACCTGTGATGATTGGCAAATTTTGCCTGTCAATCATTGCCTTCTCTTAAAAATTTCCCCCTTTTCTTCTGTTTTAATATTTGTTTGCTATATTGAGTACACTTTTGGCTACTTCCTGCTGCTGTCTCCTCTGCAGTAATACTCTTTTCTTGAGATGGAGAGGGTTTATGAAGGATTTAATAGTCAGGCATGTTTTGTCACCCTTAAATCATTCCTAAATGATTTCCATCACCACAGCAGGCAAAATTGATATTTTCATGTCTTATTTTGATTTTTGATTCTGGGGTGCTGTGTTTGCTGATGAAAAGTGGAATTGGCACCTCCAGCTGCAAATTTTAGAGAGAAGAATTAATGGTTTCCTCTGGTTTTAGGCTGGTGTGATTAGACAGTTATGAAGTTAGAGTAATGCATTGTAGACCAATGTTTTTTTTAATATATAATACACATAGTCCTCTCCCATCATACAAAACTGATACTTAATATATTAAAACTATACATACATGTTGCAATACCTTCTTTAAGTGAAAATTATTCATTTATTTAACTATTACTTAGTGTGTTTTGTCTAGTTGATTATTGAAAGATGATGGGAAGAGATCCTCAAACTTTAAACATGAGTATTTTGATTTTAGTTTTTTACAATTAATTGAGGAATATTTTGTCTTCATTGCAGGAACTAAGCATGGCAGTTACTCTTTCAAGAATTAAACTGAGTGAAAGGATGGCCGTGCTAATTTTCTTCTAGGTTATTTGCTTAGAACAACCAAAAAAAAAAAGTGAAAGAACTGCATTAGAAAATTTCTTATGTTGTGTAGTATTTATTTCCTCAAAATATTTTGTGGAGTGGAAAACATTTTAAAATGTTTTGATGTCACTGTGATACATACTACTGTAATAATATGAGAAAAAGATTTTCTGAAGATGTCTTTCATATCCCATTGTCTCTTCATTGTTCATAATAGTTTCAATTAGAATATTATCATTGGCTTAAGTTTCATAACACCTCTTTCAATTATTCCAGGAAATGTTTTATTTTTCAAGTTGGACTATTCCTCTGAAGCTAGAGGGGAAAAATAACTGAAGTGAATGGGTTGATATCTGAGATAAAATGATGAAATTCTGATTTCATTTGTTAAAATAAGATGTAATTTCTCTAATTTTGTAATTGTTTTTGGGACATTATAGTCCCTTACTAAGGTACATTGGGCAGAGACATTAAGTTGTTAATTTTCCCCATTATGGCAAGCAGCAAAATTATGTAGTGCACATTTTCAGTTTGTCAGGTTTCATTTTTAAGGTATAGTTTTTGCTCACACTGGGGCTATTCAAGGATAATTCCTTTTTTCTTCTGCTGTGAAAAATCTACTTCCTCAAGAATAGGCTGAAGGTTGGGTTTTCATCCCCTTTTCATGTAGTCTTTGACAGTGTTAGTTACTCATTCTTAACACTAAAATAGTAGGTGGTTAGATTTTGCAATCTTAATATGTCAATATTTACTTTTATCTATGAATTAAGGTAGCCTGTTAAGTAGGGAGCCTTGATGTAGTGAAGCTGAACTTACCTCCAGAGTAGCTGCTGTGTGTAAACTGAAGATACACCACATTTAGTAGAAATAGATGAGAGTGTAGCTTTAAAAAATAGTGCTGTGCACTTGTGCATTATTATGGTGTTTTTAATAGAAAGAGCTTCAAGCATGTCAGTTTCTTTCTCAGGCTGTGAAAAGCTTAATCTCATGTTCAGTAACACCGAAGTTATTACAAATACCAAATCATTTTGAACTAAATGGTCTCTCAAAATAAGGATTAAATTATTTGTAAATAAATGGGTGAATCTATATACCAGTGGAGCATGACACTAATTTCTGTATTGCTGTAACTGAACTACTTTGTCTGCAGTAGTTCGTTAGGCTTGAGCCTAATGGAAGACTGTTTTCTGTGGTACCTGTAAAAAAAATGAGCCAGTAAGAAGTTATTGGCATTCTGTTTACTTTATGCAGTTTTTAAAAAATCTCAGACAAAATGAAGTCAATTTCACTACTTTGGCATATCCTTAAATTAATCAGAGTGCCTGAGAATGGAAGTACCTATAAATGTGCTTAAACTACCCTGAAGTCAATCTTTGAGTATGTACGTAAAGTCAGGAGACCTGGATATTATTTCCTGGCTATGCAAGTCTACAGAGGCATTCTGTGCCATAAAAAGCTGCTGGCAACCAAGAACAGGGGTGTTCATGTTAATCAAGTCTTTCAGCACCAATACCAGAAGGGGATGACCCCACAAGGAGAGCCTACAGGAGAGCTGGAGAAGAACTTTTTACACACGCATGTAGTGATAGAATGAAGGGAAGTGGCTAAAAACTGAGGAAAAGGGTAGGTTTAGTTTAGATGTTAGGAAGAAATTCTTTACTGTGAGGGTGGTGAGGCACAGCAACATGTGGCCCAGAGGAGCTGTGGAAGCCCCATCCCTGGAAGTGTTTGAGGCCAAGCTGGATGTGGCTCTGCATAACTTGGTCTAGTGGAAGGTATCCATGTGTGTGGAGGAGAGGGGAGTTGGAACTAGATGATTTTTAAGATTCCTTCCAACACAAACCATTCTATGATTAGAAGCACTTAGCTTTCTGCCAAGATTTGAATTTGCAGAAGGAATGGTAGGATTTATTTTCATTTTGCTCATGTTACTGGCTTATAATTCTGACTGTGGAGTATAAGCTCAGTTTGCTTTAAAATTCTCCTCAGTCATGTTAGAAGGCTTTAGCAACTTTTATGAAGTTGGTAATGCAAATCTTTTGCTACCTAAAAAGGCACATGTTGCGCAGTTTTGTTGCTTTAAAAAAGTTCAAGCAGACAAACTAAACTGTAGCCCATTGACAGTGGAAGAGATACCGAATTGAAATAATACTGTTGAAAAACTGCATTTTACAGCTGGTTTTCAAAGATTACTATTATATGGTGATGTTACCACTTTTATTTACCAATTACTTTTAGGCTATACTGAAAACATTTGTTGTAGTACTAGTAGTAGACTTCTACAAATTGGATATGTTAGTTTGCCTATGCTATATGTTCCTTTCTCATCTGGGGCTTTCATAACCTTTTTTCCTTCAAAAGCATAAAACCACAGGACACTTGCTGCCAGTTTAGAATTGCTTCTGCATTCTCTCCCCACCGGGCTTGTTAAGCAGTTCAGCGTGGAATTGTGATTTTCTCCCTTTTTGGGTTTTAAGATGAAATACTGGTTTTGAGCATTCTTCTTGCTCTTTCCTAACTGCTAATCAGCTTTTGTCGCTCTGCCGGTAGAAATGCTCCTGATCATTTGCTTGCCAGAAAGGCTAATACTGGATATGACAGGATATTTATACCATTTTCCTGTAGCCAGGTTATCTGTAGTGGATTGTTAAGTAACATTTAACCTGCAGCACTGAATAATTGTCCACATATTTTGAATTAAGTATGTTTTCTGAATATTTATGTTCTGAAAGCAGAAAATCTTGCCAAGAAAAGGGTGAGCAAGAACTTGAACAAAAAAATTAGATCTTCATAACAGGTTAAATTTGATCTGTAAAGTAATTGGCTGTTTCATAACTGTCTAAATGCCTGGTGGTTATAAAAATCTCAGTGCTGTTGATTTTGTGTGTCCAAGTATTTCTCTAGTGTGGTTCTTGCAGGTTCATTGCTGTGTTGAGCAACTCATCGTTGCTCTTACTTTCCATGAGTCTGTGCTTAAAGCGCTTTCTAAGGAACAAACAGGTGCCAAATCATGAATGAGAAATAGTGGTTTGCATGGTATTAGGGCATCCTGCTGGCACTGTGGTAAAAAATAAGCTGCCACATCTGAGTGGCAGAGAGCCATATAATACTGGTTTTCTGTAGTTTCTGTAATGAAATGTTACAGCCCTTCTAGAATCAGATAATTACCTGTTTCTCTGCGTCTAGATTGAAGGCACTTGAGACAGTAGTTCATGTTCTGATTCAGGTTTTTAATATTTCTTATCAGTAAAATAGTCTCACAACCATGAGTTCCGCAGCTTTTCATTAGAAGGCACAAAATGGCTAACAGTCTCTTGTTACAAGGTCTTTTAACACTAAACTATCCAATTAATGACACCTAGATTATTTTCCCTTTTAACCCAATAACTGATCTCAAAGAGCCCCCATGGCAGACTTTTCTGCCCAGCCACCCAAATCCAAGAAGAAGGAAGAAGAAGCATGAAGAAGAAACCCTGGACAGCACCCTGTGCCCTCCATCTTGCTTCCATCCACAGCATACTAAAAAATCCCCAAACCTAAATTTCTCACCAAGTGATACACCTACACTACTCTCTATAATCTATTTCACACTTTTGTGGATTCTAGTCTATCTTAAAGTCTAGAAAACTTTCTCCACAAATGAGGGTCAAAGTCAGTGCTCCCCAGGACACCCCAGAGCAGACAGAGAAATATTCCTGGTTCCCTGGGTTTCCACAGGTAATTTACATGAAAATTGAAGTTTTCTTCTTTAAAATTAAAGCAAACTTCCAGTCTTTATGAGTGTAGAGACAGACAGGAGGTGTGATCTCAGTTTATCAGCCAAGACCAACTGAAAAATATCCTCTTTTCCTCCTCTGGTACTGAGTATTTAAGCCGCTTTTTTCTGTTGTTCTTTAAAAATACTGGACCCTGCTCCAGAAGTTTGGCTGAAGTTGGAGGTATTAGGGAAGAAATTTAAGGTGAATACATATTTTCTGAAATTCCATTCTACTTCATTGTCCCTGTTTCACAATACTTCCCCTTATTTTATTCCTTCAAATTAGGCCCTTGCCAACCATTTTTAGTGTCAGTTTCTTGTTCACTTGGGCTCTGTTCTTGCTTTTTCAGGTTGAAGTCCTGCAACATGCCTGTTATTGACTTTTGTTCTGCTTTCCTTCTCAAAGTTTTAGTCCTTCATTTTGAGTCTGACAGCCTCGTTCTTGTATAGTTGAGATGATTAGTCTGAATTTCGTTGCCAAAGAAGATTTGATTTCTCGTTGAAGAGTGTAAAATATATCTGTGTAGTTGAGAGAAGTATTTTTGACAACTAATATAGAAACTTGTCCTATTTGACAGACTTCTTGAATTTTTTCTCAGTTTAGATTTAATTTGTAATAATATTTATGGGCAGCAAAAAGTGGAAGTAAGGAACTGTGGTGAAGATATACTGGGAAGAGACAATAGAGTATGCCAAAACACAGTGGGTTGTAAGAGAAATGGTGGATTCTATGGGTGTTAATTTTGACTGTGTGAACCTTGATTTAGCTGGAGATTGTGCTTGAGGTTTATATCAGCTGTAAAGGCTGCCTTGACATTTAATGCACTGGGCTTTTTCAAGACAGTGACTTTCACACAGATATTTTGCCATAGTTATGTTAGATTGGTGATGTCTTGTCTTACTGTGTAAAATGCTATGCTCTACTGTTTAGCATGTCTGCTGGATAGGGCTTGAGTTGGAAAATCCAGTGTTTTACACTGGAAGAAAATTACTGTGGCTATCACGGACAGACCAGGTGATGTTTTTATGTACCTGTAAAGGTGCTGCTCATCTTCAGTTGAAGGGTCAGATCTTATAGCAGGAGAACTAGCTGCTTTTTGGTGTGGATCTGCCCTGGGACAGCTGTGGGTGGCCACTGAGAAGCCTTCTGGGTGAGGGAGTACAGAGCTAGTTCAACATGCAGTGATATCTTACCTCTTCTACAGCTGGTACAGAGTGAGTGCTGGAAGAGAGAGGTGCTTAAGTTCTCCCATGTCTGTGAGTCTCTAGTGCCATGGTAATCTCTTCAGAAGCCTGAATGAAACAAAATGGACAGAACAACAGAGGATTTACAGGGGTTGATGAAAGCTTCCTCATATCTTTATTGCCCTGACTTATTTGCCAGAGGGTTCATAAAACATATCTGAAGCATTTTCATATGTTCTTACTATTGGTTTGGCATAGTACTTATATTTATTTCCCTTTCTTTTTTCCAGCTTGCACCTGTTTACTTTTTGTTGTGTTTTTTTCCTAAACATATCTTTGAAGTTAAATAAGTGCCAGAGAGATCAGTGGGAATTTACAGAAATAAACAGTATATTTTCAACAGTGTTTAATGTTGCATTGACAAGGTAGCTTGAATATTTGTAACCTGCTGATAAGAAATTGTGAGAAGGAGGTCTACACTAGCTAAAAACACGGCTTTGTTTTCGTGCTAGGCATGGAGAAATACTTCTCCTCTGCCCCAGTAAGTGCTTTTCAGTTAGTATATCACAGATTCTGGCACTGTTCTTTCATCATTCTTTTTTCTGTAACAGGTTTTATACCAGAAGTAAAAATAATTTTATAGTCCTTTCATATTTGAAAAAAATTGCCCTAAAGTATGTACCACCTTGTGACTAACAAATAGTTTGCCTTGGCACAAATACCATGCAGAAATGTGTCACTACACTCAAAAGGTTAATTAACATTGCAAGATGTTGAATGTCTTCTAAGTAAACGAACACAACCATTGCCAGATACATGTTGCATTTTTCTTTCAAGGAAATGGACCATTTTGATGCCTCAGGCAGCATGCTATTTATTAATTAAAGCTTATTCTCATGCAAGTATATTTAAAACAGAAAACAATCATGACTCATACAGGAAAACAAAGTAATTTTTAAGGTAAAGCAATATGAAACAAGAGTTACAACTGCTCCTCAGCTATAAACTCAGGCCGGTCTGCTGCCGCATGCATTTGTTCTGAGCTCTCTACAGTACTCTGGGATAGATGTGTATTAGAAGTGAAATAGAAAACACAAACTTAATTTTTTTTTATATTAGGTGGTTTGTTCTTCTGTCTACACAGAGTATACAGTATTTAACAGCTTCAGTCTTAAAAGTCAGACTTTGTATATTGTTTTTGTCTCTAGTGGCATTGTCTTATGATCCTGGGTAAGCTGCTATCCTGTCTAAGGCTTGGTTTCTGTACTACAGTAATAAACTGTTTACGTAGCTGATAGAAAGTCCTTTCTAACATGAGGAGCAGAGGGCTTGTACCACAGTGACTGTAGTATGAAGAGCTGTCACATTCCAGAGCTCGATGTCTCTGGTTTTGTCCTTAGTGATGAGCTGTTCTATCAATAGGTTGTTTATGTTACCAGTTGCCTGCTTTGGCCTCCTTCCACCCCTGTAACCTGTACCTTAGGATCTGAGTCCTTTTCTGTTGACCATTATCAATTTTCTTAACTGAACTATACTTTTTTTCTTCTTGATAAAAACCCGTTATTTAGTTTGTTTTTTTTTTTTTTTATTTTTAAGGTACTATCTTTATACTCCTGAAAGAGTCAGAGTTAGTTTCTTAATTTCATTGAAGTTTGTGGAGAGAAAAATGTTTTCTAGTTCTGTCATTCTGGTATAATTTCCTGGAAAATAGGGGCAAGCACAGGGACTTAGCAGAGTTGTGCATTGGTGTGATTGACTTGAGCATTTACACAGAATCCACTCTAGATTGTTCTGTACTTTTGGGTCAGATGCGTTATACACTATTATTTTCACTATCCAAGATGTAATCAAGTTAGAGAAAATCAAAATCAAAGCAGAATTATGGTTAAAAATTCATCTGCTTTTATAAGTTATGTAACTTTTCTTTAAAACATCATCTAATTCATAAGCTGTGGGCCTACTGTTATTAAAGCTATGCTCAAAATGAAGTGGACTGGTCTTGGAACATCTTCACTGAGTCCCTTTATGTGGTCTGCATGCTTTCATGGATTTTATTAAGTGTAAACTTCCTTATTTTTATGACAAATTGAAGTTTGAGTGGTGCATTGATTGCAGAGCAGCTGGCAGACTGCAGGCTGACCTGCTGAAGTTCTTCCTGCTGTCCTGTTCCTATAGCTGTGCACAGTGTCAGTCTGAGGTGATGTCTTTCCCTTAGCTGTGGTCTTGTCTAAACTCCCTAACCATCTTGTACTGGCCTTGGTGGTTAAGATATATCATGATACATAGTTTTCCTTCTGGTATGCGTAGATATGTGGTGGCCAGTGTTTGTTACATAGTTCTGCTATTCATCCTGCATACAGATAAATGCAGTATAAAGTATATTAGTTTGTAAGTGTAAATCGTATAGCTGCAAGAAATTTTCGAAGTTCTGTCCTTGAGCTGTGTCCATGGGAGGAGCTCCCTTTCCTATCTTTCATCTAGAGATTACTGTCACTGTAGGATGCAGGGCTTGTATTGCTGTTCACAGTACAAGGCCTTTGGCATGGCTTTATTCTGTTAATGATTTTAGCTGAATTTAGCTATTAGATTGGTAAGAGATTAATGAAGATGTGGCACTATTTCACTTTTCCAAATCAGTCACAATATTTATTAGAAGAGGGGAAACCCTAGATAAAAAAGAATTTGTGTGTAAATTATCTTGGCAGATGGTAAGAGTGTATTTCTACTTCTTACTATTCACTAAGGCCAGGAAGATCACTTTGTGGAAGCCTTGTGGTTCTGTTGTTGTGTACTTCATTTGTGTATGAGCTGTACCTTAATAATGCTTGAATATAACTTCACATGAAAAAAGAATTTGAACTGTATTTTAAAAAAATTCTATTAAAAATTCTATTGCTCACATGCTTACCTGGGTTTTGTCCTTTCAGCATTAATGATTCAAAAAGCAAAATTATTTTTGTCGTTAAGATCTGCATATGGTACAACACACATGAGTAGATCTGTGGATTAAGAAATCACCATTTTTAGGTGGTTTACTATTTACTGGGTTTTTTTCTTTTTCCTGAAAGTAAAATAAATATGAAATTGAATCTGCAACTTTGCTGATAAACTTCCCCAAGAAGAGGAAGCTACTGTATTCTGGATCTGTAGTTTTGTTCTATGGATTGGGTCCATCAGATCTGAGACACAGGAAATTGCTCTATTTGAGTGGTAGTAGGCAGTTTGAATGGTAATTTTGATAAGGGAGAAGCACATCTGTCCTGGAGTCCAAGGTAATTTGAGGGAAATTGTATACAAATATTATGCATTGTATGCAAATATTTAGCATTTGTAGACTGTGACACTGTGTTCACTGACAGACCACTGGCAGGTCTGAGGGTTGACGTCAGTGCTTCTGTACCATCTGATTGTCATCTAAACTTGTGTTTTGTAGCTTGAAACAGTTGGATGGCAGCTTAATCTTCAAATGGCGGAGTCCATGCAAGCAAAGCTGAAGTCTCCTCAAGCTGTGCTAGAGCTGGGAGTGAGCAATGAAGATTCAAAGGTAAGAAATATAAGTCAGCAGAGCTGGAATGAGTTGTCATGGTGACCTTATGTTGAAGTTCTTTTAAAGGCATCCATTGGAACTCTTAATTGTTGTTATTCTTGTCATTATTTTCGTTTTTGTATTTCATATAAGTTATAGCAAACTTTTGGAATTGTGAAATACTGATATAATAGCATAAATATTCAGCAGACTGAGAGCTGTGTTACCAGCTCTCTGGGCTGTAACAGGAGAAATAGGGAGTATGGTTATTTTAGGTCTCTAAAGTTTTTGTAGATAGTATATTTTTTATCACATAGCATGTGATGTCTTGTGCTTTTAATACATAGTAGGTTGCAGCTTTCTACCATGTGTGTAGTTATGTAAGACATTGCTCATCACTTGCAACTTTTCTGTGCTATTGATGTATATATGTGAATGATGACACTATATGAGGCCACAGAAACCCAGTATTTGGAGGTTTTAAGGTAGAGTCTTAAGTTCAAGGATTCTAGTGAGTTGGTGGCATATCAGAATCCAAACTCCCTAAACAACATAATTTTTTATTCATAAAATCTGTGTCTTTGGTTAGCTGGCATGTTTCAAATTAGACACATGATTTGCTTTTAACCTTATCTTGCTAATGGAAATTGAAATTTATTTCTGTGGTGTCTGTCAGAATGCTTACCTATGAAAAATTCAGTATAAGGAGTTTGAGGGGAGAAATCAGAACTCACTGCTGCTTTAGCATTGCATTTAATTCAGTAATTTAACTAATGGGAGTGGAATTTCTGATTTATGGTGAAATAAAAGAGAATACACAGCTTAAGTTTGTGCTTCTCACTAAGACTTGCAGCAGTTGTATTTTTTCAGCAATTCATTGCTGCAGATACAGGAACTGGACAAAATTTTATGCCCAAGCTACATTGATGAGCATTGAATACAGATTCAGTTCTTATGGCATAACTATTAAAAAATATGGACAGAAAAATGTCACTTTCATGTAAGACAGAAAGTTCTGTTTCTTGTACAAACAGAATTCATATAGTGGACTTTTTATACTGTTTCCTCTCTTACTTCTTTTTGTGGATATGTTTGGATACCAAGATCAGAATTACTTTGAGATAATTACAAGCCTAGAATAAACTATGGTGGGCATTTAGATGAAACAATGCAACAAGAAAACTGATGCTCTCACAGTACAGACATTAAAATTTAAAAATCTGGGTTGGTGTGGAGATCACTACAGGATTACTTCCTAGTACATAAGATTGACTAATATTTGCTTAGTGTTGGTAATTTTTCTGTTGTATCTTGCATCTTTGTGATCTCTTGGTGCATTAAGTATTGCATCTGAAAATTGTAGCTACAGGATACCTCTTCTTTTCCTCTATGAAATTGTGTGTGCCTTTCAGGCGGAAATGTGGTGTAAATTTAAAATGTATATTCTTAATGATTGGATTATTTTTTCACTTTTTTTTCATAATTCATGGATATAATGACTTGATTTTTTTTTCAGGAAAGACAAAATGCTCTTACAGAGGAGCTTTTATGGTCTGGCTCATTAGGGGGCAGTAGTGCTCTTTGTCACCCTGGTTCTTTGCTTTTTTTGAGATAATACTCAGAATCAATTCTGAAGTCAGTCATTGTGGGAAGTGTTTAAGTGTTTACATTTCTAATCTGTATATGACAATAGAAGTTTCTTTTGTGCATAGAAAAAATAAAGCCTATTAATAAAAAAACCATACTGAGCAAGGCAGATGAAATGGGCTATTATTTTCACTTTTGCTAACTAAAATTAATTATACCATACATTTGTGTTTACTACAAATTACACTACTTGAACATTTTAACTGTTCTTATTCACAAGATGACATTTAAAATTAATATTTAAATTATCTCTTCAGGAAAGGTAATCATAAAACCTGTGGCTATATGGATGTTACTTGTGTGTTGAGAAATAAAAATAAGTCCGGTATATGCTGTATAAATATTTATAGAGTACATTTTGTCAGCTTCAGATGAAATACAGAGTCCCAGAGGAATAAATCCATCGTAATGCAAAAGTAGGGTGTTCTTTATTTCTTTCAGGTGGTTCAAGCTACTAGTGACATTTGCACTTCCCAGGAAATAAACTACTTGTGACTAGCAAGAGTTGTGATCAGAGCTCATGATTTTTGTTAAACTGTTTTTACAGGGTTTTGTTACAGATTTGCTGTTTGCTTATATTCAGGCATGGAACTATGCTTGTGTTAGCCCCAGTGTGAGCAGGGGGGTGGATGATGTGGGCTGCCAGACACAGCCTTCCAGCCCAAGTTGTCCTGTGATCTAGGCTGCTTTGGTTGCTGCTGATGTTTTGTATGAGAAAGAGAAAAAAAGGAACTTCCAATTAAAAATCCAATTAACAGTGTTTTATTACAATGATTAATTTTTTCAAATGTATAATTCATCTCAGAATCTGAGAGAAGTGAAATGTCAATGAACTAGACACATGAAACAAACTGGTGTAATAGGAAACATATTTTTGATTTGCAAGATCCCTTTGCTTCCCTTATGACATTTTGATGAGTTTAGGTGGCATTTGAGAACTAATGTGTAACTTAGCAGCTGTGTATAACGTTTTTTTTTAATTGTAAATTTGGTTTCAGATTTTTGGACTGTTGATAGCAACATGACAGTCTGGAGAGTCTGTACAGGGTATCATTATTTTTGTGGCTATAGATTCAATTGACCAGTAGAAGGAGCACAAATTAACATGACAATTTAGAGTGTTGTTAATTTAGATTTTTTGATTTGCAAACAAAGACTGATGCCAAAAAGTGCTGGTTTTTTTTAGTATTTCTTTCCTCCAGTAATCTATTTGGTAATTGTTCACACAGACACACACTCTCACATTCCTTCCCACTGTTAATAGCAGTAATTCCTTAGGCTATCTAGTCCAGACTTTTTTACATAACTGTGATAAATTTCTATAACTGTAGGAGAAGCCACATAAATAAATAAATAATAAAATCAAAGTGTGTAGAAAGATTGAAGGGCTTTGGAAATGTCACACAATTGGTGCTGAATATCTTCACAGAGGAATATGGGAAGTAGGAGTGTGTTCTTAAAGAGTGGTTGCTATTACTCATCATTAACAGGATACAGTAAGGCACATTACTATATAAGGTATTTGTTACTGTGTATTTTCACACATGATCTGTAGTTACCATTTATGCTTGA
Source organism: Geospiza fortis (assembly GCF_000277835.1). Taxonomy (NCBI): domain Eukaryota; kingdom Metazoa; phylum Chordata; class Aves; order Passeriformes; family Thraupidae; genus Geospiza; species Geospiza fortis. Next base: position 238,583 of record NW_005054620.1, read on the forward strand.
AAATCGTTAGGATAAATAAATTATTCTTGCCCAGTGTTGTCTATCGATAGTTATCCAATTTTCTTCTGTAAATCCACTCCACAGATTTTATTAGATTCATTTATCTAATTGGAATTTGTCCTATGGAAGGCTTTGCTCTTTTCTTATTTTCCTTCTCCTTATTTAATCTGTGAATTTATTCTTAACCATAAAGAACTTCTTGGGGGAGCTCTGTTTCTCAGTATAAATACTATGTAGATATTCCTTGTGAAAAATCAATATTTTGCTTCTTTTGTTCCTTCTCTATAGATGTATATGAAGAATTTTTACAGGATTTTGCCTGCTAATGCAAGACAAAAAAAGTAACTGATAATTGTGCTGGTTTGCTGAACCTGGTAGTGTAATACTTTTGGCGAAAGACAGATAATATTATCCTGCTTTACTTTTATTTCCTTTTAAATAATTTCCCGTAACATCATGATGCTTTAACAGGGGAATGTGACACATGAGAGACTGCAACAAATTAAGAGAGATGGGCAATAACTAACCAAATGTATTTTAATCAGGACAAACGCCAGATTCTGCACCTTGGCTGGGGCAACCCTGGGTTTGTGGACAGACTGGGGAATGAGATGCTGAACAGCAACTCTTTGAAAAGTGATGTGGGGGTTGATGGAAGTTGAATCTGAGCCAGCAGTGTCCTGGTAGCCAGGAGGGCTAAGTGTGTCCTGGAGAGCATCAGGGACAGCATGGCCTGCTGGGCGAGGGAGGGGATTGTCCCAGTCTGCTCTGCACTGGGGCAATCTCACCTGAGTCCTGGAGGCAGTTTTGAGTGCCACCATATAAAATAGATACTAATTTATTATAGAATGCCCATGGGAGTGCAGCAAAGATGGTAAAGGGCCTAGAGGTGAACTTCTATGAGCTATGAAGTTCTATGAAGTTCTGTGAGCTTCAGATGAAGTTGCTTGCTCTGTTCTGCCTGGAGAAGGAGAGAGTGAGGAGACATAACAGTCCAGAGCTTCCTTGTGAACGGAGAGGAGGGGCAGACACTGGTGTCTTCTCTGTGGTGGCAGTGACAGAACCTGAGTGAACATTGTGAGGCTGTGTTGAGGGAGATTTGGGCTGGATATTAGTAAAAGGTTGTTCACCCAGGGGGTGGTTGGGCCCTGGAACAGGCTGCCGATGGAAGTAGGCACAGTGCCAAGCCTGACAGAGCTGAAGAAGCTTTTGGACAATGTTCTCAGACATGTGGTCTGACTCCTGGGGCTCTGAAGGGCCAGGAGTTGGAGTTGGACATTCATAATCCTTGTGGGTCACTTCCAGCTCAGGATATTCTATGATTCTATGAAAATCAAACAGTAGTCTGATTACATTTGAAACTGAGGTGATACTGCATATTTATCATTCCACTGAGTAAGTAGAAATCTAGAAACGTGGAATTATTATATTTTACTTGTTAAAATAATAGTATATGTGTTGGGCTTTTTTTCCTCCGTTTTTTTACAGACTTACTATATATTTCTGGACAGTGAACAAAATTTATACCTTTTTGCTCTGTTCACTTCAATAAGTACACCATTCTACTTTCTGAGTTTGCCATTGTGATTACTTTTCCCATCTGTTACAAAAAAACCACCAAAGCAAAGTAAATGAGAAATCTTCTATCAGAGCTACATCAGTTACTTAATTCACACTATAGATTCTCTGCAGCCTGTATGGCATGCAGGCAGGACCTGCACATTGATCAATGTGTAAGGAAATATGGTGGTACTTCCCTTTCCTCCTCAGTTTAGCCCTTTGTTTTACTCTGAAAAGAATCTGTGTTTGTGGAGTGGCACAACATTGGGAGTTGGTGGATGCTAGTAATTTGATCCCACTTCTGAGATGTAGGAGGTGACAGAGTTGAGCATGTTCTCCTTTCGTCATGTCAGTCCTTGCCTTTGGGGATGATGCATTTATGTGGCCTTTTTGTTTTTTCTTCAAAATTTTTATCTGTAGGGCCTTCAAAAAGAGGACACTTGAAACTAATAATGCTGAAAGAACTGTGATGAGGTCCAAAGCTGCAACAATTGTAAATTGCTTCCAACGTTCATCAGTTCCCTCTCAACCACTTTCTTTTCTGATGAGAACATCACCCTTTTCCTTCTCAGAGCACAAACAGCCTTGTAGGTACACCCTGGAACTAAGCTTAGTTTTCTCATCAAGTGTATTTGTAAGTCTCTAACAATTGCAAAAAGAAAGTAGGACAGGCCTTGAATGAATGCAAAAATATTTAAGGATTAGATTGAGAGAAAAGGGTTTCTTCATTCCTATTTGGCGGAGTTAATTGGAGACCTGGATAGCCTCAAACAGCACAGTCCTGGTACAAGGTTTTTCTGTGCTTCTGAACAGGCAGTGTTGCTGCTTTTGGCAAGGTGTACATCATTAACTGAGTTTTGTTCTGCGTATTAAACCCTAATAAATAGTGCTGCTGTTAAGAAAGAAGAAAGTTCCCTAAGAGGAGGTTTCAGAATATGAGAAAGGTCCTCATATTTGTAGGAGTAGTAGTAAGAAAGACAGTATAATCTTGAGTGTGGGGAAAAACACAGAAAAATGAGCCTGAAATTTATAACTTGATTCCAGCAGTCAAATTGCTACGGACAGATGACAGAAATTTAATTGCTCCACCATGAGTGACGGAAATTCCGCACTTACAATGAAGAGCAAATCCTGCATTAGACTGTTTGGTTTTGATCTATGATAGCTATTACCTCTGATTAAATCCATTTAAATAGAGGAAAAAATGAATCTGTGGTCTGGAATTTTTGAAATACTGAGAGGGTTTGTTTTTTTCTTACCAGCATAGAAATGGATGCCCGTGTAACCTGTGTTCTGTAAGTTTGGTGTAGTTTGACATTTTTCTTAGTAACCATTTGTCACAGGGTGTGTCTCCAGGAGTATGCACTCACCTCTGGCAATTCTACTGCAGCATGTACTTAATTATCTGACTTCATGTGTGATTTTATATTATTTAATTATCCAGCTTGTAGTAAGGATCTCTTTTCAGTATACTTACATTTCTTTCATGTGGCTATATGCAAAATATATGAATACAGACTATATCACATAAATTTACAAACCCTGTAACTGGTTACAGCCTCTACACATGCTCTGCTCATGGCAGAACATTCTTAGGACTTTCTTCCTGTCTCTTTGTGTCTTGGAACTAAAGAAGATGATGGTGCCAGTGGACTGTAGTTGGTTGCAGCCTTGGGCAACAATGGCCTACAGTTAGAAATGAATCTTTTGTGCAGGAGTAAATTTAATCGTCTGTAGTATGTAACTGTACTGTTGTCAGTCCCAATAAACAGCAGAAAAGTAGTTCAAATACTGAAGTTTAAGCTTGGTGACCATTTCATTGCCAGGCAGAGTTAAACTTTAGGGCCTTGAGGGAGTTCAAAAACATAAAGATATGGTGAGCTTTTCTTATTTAATGCAGTTGTTCATAGCATCTTTTTTCTTAGAAAACTTGTTTCCTGTTTGCCCCAAACTGGTTTTGTAGTCCTGGTATTTCAGTCTTTTCAGATGAAGAAGAAATCCCTGGGATTCATGGCAAATTCTCAGGCATTTATATATTTTCTTGCCTGTTAGTCTCAGAAGGTATGCAGTGCTTTAACAGATGAACTGTTACTTTTATTTGTATGTAGCAATGGAAGATAACCGTATTTATTCAGTACTTTTGCTATGCTTTTGCAGAACTTCTGGACATTATTTTTCCCTCTGCTTTTTCTGAGACAATAAGCTCTATGGTACCTTCGCAAATATGTAAAAAACCACCATCTCTCCCATGTCTATTTCTTACCAGCTCTATGGTAGAAAGATAAGGTAGTCTAAGAAATGGGTGAGGTTAGGGAGAGATCAATTTGAAAGTTGGACTTGCTCTAACAGAAAATCTAATGTTACTAATATTGCTCTTCTGCCTTTTGCTCTGTAACACTGATTTTGACTCCTGCCTTTGAGAATTGAAGGTGGAGGCAGAAGTAGACAAAGTATAACAAAAAGAGGGGCAACAGAGCTGTGAAGGGTCTGGAGTCTGATGAGAAGGGCTGAGGGATGTGGGGATGTTCAGCCTGGGGAAAAGGAAGTCAAGGGGAGACTTGATGGCCCTCTACAGCTACCTGAAAGGTCATAGCCAGGTAGGGATCAGTCTCTTCTTCCAGGCAAGACAGGACAAGAAGAAATGATCTCAGTTTGCACCAGGTTTAGACTGGATACTAGGAAAAATACCTTCACTTAAAGCGTAGTTCACATTGCATATGAAACTGCTTAATTTGGGTTAAGAAATTACAGATTCTATTACTGTGTAAAATAAGTTAAGTAAAAATACTGTGTGGCCCAAATGAGAAAAACTGATCCGTGTCAGAGCATTTGCATCTTGGCAGGGTAAGGCCCCACAGCTTACTTTGGGACCACTTTGGGACTGTGCATCCTGTACCTACTCATGTTTCCTCCTCCATACACAATCTGTCACATGTCTTATGGAAAGATATGTGGTTGTCTTTTCTTCCTGATAATGTCAATACTCATATCAGAAGAGGCTGTGAAAACAGTTGAATGGGTGACAAGGAGCAGCTGCCAAATCAATTCAATTCCGTGCAGATCACGCCTTGCTTTTGTGTCGTGTACCTTTAAAAAGCATTATGGTGAGGAGGGCCATTTCCAGTTACTCTGTTGGTTCATACCTTGCCAGCAGTTCTGTCTTGCTTAGACTATTACAAACTAATTAGGTGTTTTATGTGACAGGCATCTCACCAGGTCTGCTCAGAGCAGTGTAGAAGGAGCCCACACTTCTTCATTTGCATTCAGTTTACATTTCTGTTCACCATTGTAATTTTCTCCTGTGCTTTACTTTTTCTTTGTCAGTTCTTTAAATTAATTGTTTTGTGAGTTTTGGTACAAAATGGTACTGTCAAAGAAAAGTAATCTTGTGGTAATGAGTTTCAAACCAAGCATCTTTGGGTTAATAGCATGGTTTTGGATTTAAAAGCAGTTTTATTGTACACTTTGTCAAA